>NC_133958.1:1268604-1338256 GCF_031877795.1 Strix aluco | reverse complement strand
TCCGTGTGCAGGGCATGTTCTGTGTGCAGGGCCTTGTGTGCGTGTGTGCACAGTGCGTGTCACGTGTGCAGTGCGTGTCGTGTGTGCAGGGACTTGTGTAGTGTTCCATGTGCAGTGCATGTGCAGGGTCATGTGTGCAGTGCGTGTCGCGTGTGCAGGGACTCATGTGCAGTGCATGTTGCATGTGCAGTGCGTGTGCTGTGTGCAGTGCATGTTGCGTGTGCAGTGTGTGTCACATGTGCAGGGACCCGTGTGCAGTGTGTGTCGCGTGTGCAGCGTGTCCATGTGCTGCTCTGAGCACTGGCGGGTTCCCACACGCCGGGTGTGCCCTCACATGTGCAGTGTGCACGTCCAGTGCTGCGCGTGTGCAGGGCGGAGGCGTTTGTGCGCAGCGTGTGTGTGTGTGTGTGTGTGTGTGAGCACACGCAGTGTCCGTGTGTCCGTACCAGGCTGCGGTGTGTGAGCGTGGCCCGTCCGCACCCTGGGCCTCGTGCACGCGCAGTGCTGGTGCACCGGGTGCCTGGGGGGGGTGCGCGAAGGGGCGTGGTGTCTGCGCGTGCAGTGCCAGTGCCGGGCCAGTGCACTGCACGGACGCTGCCCGCGTGCTGCCAGTGTTGGTGCCCGTGCAGTGCCAGTGCCAGCGCAGGGCCTGTGCACTCCTGGTGCCCTGCAGTGCTGGTACCATCCCAGTCGTCTGCCGGTGCAGTGCGGGTCCCTGTGCAGTGTTAGTGCAGTGCTGGTGCAGTGTCAGTCCCGTGCAGTGCCAGTGCTCATCCCTGTGCAGTGCTGGTGCAGTGCCAGTGCAGTGCTGGTGCAGTGTCAGTCTCGTGCAGTGCTGGTGCCCTGATGGTGCAGTGCCAGTGCCGGTCCCCGTGCAGTGCCAGTGCCAGTGCTGGTGCAGTGCCCTGCAGTGCCGGTGCTGGTCCCGGTCCCCTTCGGTCCCGTTCAGCCCCGTTCAGCCCCGTCCGGTCCCGTCCGGTCCCATTCAGCCCCGTTCGGTGCCGGTGCTGGTCCCGGTCCCGTTCAGCCCCGTTCAGCCGGTGCCGAGCGGGTCCCGCGCTGCGCCGCTGCCTCTCGGTGCCGCCCCCGGCTCCTGCGCCCGCCCCCACCGCGCCCGCCCGGGTTCTCCGGGGCCGGGGCCGGTAGCGGCGGTCGCGGCGATGGTGCCGGCGGGGCCGCCCCGCTCCTGCCTCCTGCTGGCGGCCGCGCTGCTGCCGCTGCTGCCGCCCGGGGCCGCCCCGGGCCCCGCCGCGCCGCCCGCGCTCACCGACGCCGAGATCGAGGCGTTTCTGCGGGGCTTCCTCGGGCCCGGCGAGGGCGACGGGGATGGCGACGGCGACGGCACCGAGCTCGGCTTCGGCACCGACCTGGGCACCGCCACGGCCACCGCCACCGGTGAGCCAGCGGCACCGGGCACCGGACGGGGCGGGGGGTGCCCAGGAGGTTCGGGGGGACCCCCCAGCCCGGCCCGGGCCGCCCCTCACCCCGCGTCCCGTCCCCCCCCTCCCCTCCCCAGGCTCCCCGGGGCGGTTGACGGAGCCCGAGAAACCCAAGAAAGGGAAGAAGGAAAAACCTCCGAAACCCACCAAGAAGCCGAAGGAGAGACCCCGGGGCTCCAAGAAGGACAAGGACAAGGACAGGGACAAGGACAGGGACAGGGGCAAGGACAAGCCCCCCAAGAAGCCCAAGGAGAAGCCCCCGAAAGGCTCCGAAAAACCCCCCAAAGGCTCCAAAAAGCCCAAGGAGAAGCCGCCCAAGGCCACCAAGAAACCCTCTGGCAAGAAGCCACCGGAGCCACCGACCAGCCCCCCGCAGCCCCCCGCCACCCCACAGCCCCCGCGGGGCGAGGATGAGGCGGGGACCCCCCGGTTCCAGGAGCAGCCTTCGCCCTACGAGGAGGAGGAGGATGGAGGTGGCCGGGGTGAGTCTTGGGGGGCCCCATCTCGCCGCCAGCCGGGTTGGGGTGGGGGGTCGGTGCACCACGATGTCACCCCGTGTCCCACCCCGTGTCCCCACCCGGTGGCTGGCTGGGCTTTGTCCCCCTGAGGTCACCCCCTCCGCCCCCACCAGCCTTCCTCCCCGAGGAAGGGGGGGGGGGTGGGGGTGCCGGG
This sequence comes from Strix aluco, assembly GCF_031877795.1. NCBI lineage: Eukaryota > Metazoa > Chordata > Aves > Strigiformes > Strigidae > Strix > Strix aluco. The sequence continues at coordinate 1,336,145 of NC_133958.1, read as the reverse complement.
CTGGGGGGGCCGCGGGACATCGCCAGCCCCTCGCTCTGTGTCCCTGTCCCCAGGGGAGTTGGAGGAGCCACCGAGCGAGCCCTGGGAGCTGGGCCGGGAGGACTGGCACCCCGAGCCCGAGCCTGGTGAGTGCCCTGTCCCCAGGGCCACCTCCCTGTGCCCCAGGGCCACCTCCCTGCTCCATGGTGCCACCACCCTGCACCCCAGGGCCACCTCCCTATTCCCAAGTGCCACCCCCCTGCACTCCAGTGCCACCTCCCTGCACCCTAGGGCCACCTCCCTGTGCCCCAGGGCCACCTCCCTGAGTCCCAGTGTCACCTCCCTGCACCCCAGGACCACCTCCCTGTGCCTCAATGCCACCTCCCTGCTCCGTGGTGTCACCCCCCTGTGTCCCAGGACCAGCTCCCTGTGCCCCAATGCCACCCCCCTGCACCCCAGTACCACCTCCCTGCACCCTAGGGCCACCTCCCGGTGCCCCAGTGCCACCTCCCTGAGTCCCAGTGTCACCTCCCTGCACCCCAGTGCCACCTCCTTGCACGCTAGGGCCACCTCCCTGTGCCCCAATGCCACTTCCCTGCACCCCAGTGCCACCTCCCCGTTCCCAAGTGCCACCCCCCTGCACTCCAGTGCCACCTCCCTGCACCCCAGGACCACCTCCCTGTGCCCCAATGCCACCTCCCTGCACCCCAGTGCCACCTCCCCGTTCCCAAGTGCCACCTCCCTGCTCCCCGGGGCCACCCCCTGTGCCCCTTCCCCACGTGCCCCCTCCCCGCAGAGGTCCCTGAGGAGCCGGAGCCACCGACGCTGGACTACAACGAGCAGCTGGAGCGGGAGGACTACGAGGACTGTACGGTGCTGGGGCACGGGCAGGGGGGAGCACTGGGGTCCCCCAGCATGCAGGGAGGGAAGGAGGGAGGGGGCATCTCCCCCCCCACCAACCTTGCACCCCCAAAGTCAGGGCCACCCCCTCTTTGTGTCCCCAGTCGAGTACATCCGGCGGCAGCAGAAACCCCGCAAACCCCCCAGAAGGAAGAAACCCGAGAGAGTCTGGCCCCAGCCCGAGGAGCCACGTAAGTGGGGTGACAGGGGGAGGGGGGGGGTGCGGTGGGGTGGGGGGGACAGTCCCCAGCCTTGGGGACCCAGGGGAGCATCATTTTGGGGCAGCCTGGAGCTGGGGTGGGCACGGGGACAGCGTAAGGGGGGCAGGGGACCCCGTAGGGATATGGGGGTACCCCCATTCCCCCCCCCATTCCCTCCCGGCCCTTTTCGCCCTCCCCAGCGAAGCCAGAGGAGCCGCCCCCCCCGCCGCCCCCCCCGTCCGTCCCGGTGACCGAAGGGGACTACGAGGAGGGCTTCGAGCGACCTGACTACGATGACCGTGAGTGACGAGCCGGGGTGGGGGGGGCCGGGGCACCCCAGGGCCCCCATCCCTGTGGGGCTCTGCCTGGCCCTGCGGGTAGCGATCTCCCCCCCGGGTGGTGGCACCGCCCCCCCGCCCTCCCCCGGCCCTAAAGGGGTGTCCCGGCCCCCTCCCCCTTTGCACCCCGCAGTGGTGTACGGGCTGCCCCCCCCCCCGAAGCCCAGGAAACACCCGGACAAGGGCGACGAGATGGAGACGGACGAGGAGAAACTCAAACCCTGTGAGAGATGGGCAGGGGCTGGGTGCTGGGGGGGTGGCACGTCCCTGGGGTGGGTGGCACATCCTCATGGTGGGTGGCATGTCCCTGGGGTGGGTGACACATCCCTAGGGTGGGTGGTATGTCCCTGGGGTGGGTGGCACATCCCAAGGGAGGGTGGCACGTCCCCAGGGTGGGTGGCATGTCCCCAGGGTGGGTGGTATGTCCCTGGGTTGGTGGCACATCCTCATGGTGGGTGGCATGTCCCCAGGGTGGGTGGCACGTCCCCAGGGTGGGTGCTATATCCCTGGGTTGGTGGCACATCCTCATGGTGCGTGGCATGTCCCCAGGGTGGGTGGCACATCCCTAGGGAGGGTGGCATGTCCCTGGGGTGGGTGGTATATCCCTGGGTGGGTGCCACATCCTCATGGTGGGTGACATGTCCCCAGGGTGGGTGGCATGTCCCTGAGGTGGTGGCACATCCCCAGGGTGGGTGGCACATCCCTATGGTGGCTGGCATGTCCCTGGGGTGGGTGGCATGTCCCCAGGGTGGGTGGCACATCCCCAGAGTGGGTGGTATGTCCTTGGGGTGGGTGGCATGTCCCCAGGGTGGGTGGCACGTCCCCAACAGCTGGTCTCCCACCCCAGGGAAGCCCAAGAAAGGTGGCAGCAGCAAGGAGGAGGAGGAGGACCCGTGGGCAGAGGAGAAGGGCCGGGACCGTAAAGGTGGGTGCCAGCCCCCCCCTCCGCAGCCCCTTGTCCCCAGCCCCCCAGGCTCTGCCCCCCCTTCATGTGCCCCTTTTCCAGGAAAACCCAAAAAACCAGGGGGGAAGAAGTGGGAGCCGGACGAGGACGAATGGGCCCCCCCGGAGGAGAAGATAAGTGAGTGTCCCCGCTCCCAGGAGGGGAAGTGGGCGCCCCGCTGGGTGCGGGGGATGCCCATCACTCCCCCCCCCTCCATTGTCCCCAGGATGTCCCCCCATCGGCCTGGAGTCCCACCGCATCGAGGACGACCAGCTCCTGGCCTCCTCCATGCTGCGCCACGGGCTGGGCGCCCAGCGCGGGCGCCTCAACATGCAGGTGAGGGGCTCCCCCCCAAACCCGCCCCAACCCCCTCTGCTGCCAGAACCCACCCCCCCCAAACAAAACGTCCCCGTCGCTGTCCCCACCCCAGGCAGGCACCAACGAGGACGATTTCTTTGACGGAGCTTGGTGTGCCGAGGACGACAGCCGGGCGCACTGGATCGAGGTGGACACCCGCCGCACCACCAAGTTCACCGGCGTCGTCACCCAGGGCCGCGACTCCCAGATCCAGTACGGGGCCGGGGACGAGGAGGGAGGGGGACAGATCTGGGGACACGGGGTGGGGGAGCGGCTCAGGGATCCCCCTTCCCAACCTGTCCCCTTCCTCCCGCAGCGAGGACTTTGTCACCAGCTTCTACGTTGGCTTCAGCAACGACAGCCAGAACTGGGTGATGTACACCAACGGCTACGAGGAGATGGTAGGGGACCCCAAAGCAGGCTGGTTGGGGGGGACGGGGACAATAGGGACCCTCTCCCCCACCCCCTCCAGCCGCATCTCGTCCCCCTTGGCAGATGTTTTACGGCAACGTGGACAAGGACACGCCGGTGCTGACCGAGTTCCCCGAGCCCATGGTGGCCCGTTACATCCGCATCTACCCCCAGACGTGGAACGGCAGCCTCTGCCTGCGCCTCGAGGTGCTCGGCTGCCCCCTCTCCAGTAAGAGCCACCTCAAAGCAGCAGCTGGAGGGGGGTGGTGGTTATGGGGGGGGGGTGGTGGCATCTCTCCAGCCCCCCACTGCTGTGTCCCCTGTCCCCTCCGCAGCCGTCAGCAGCTACTACGCCCAGCAGAACGAGGTGACCTCCACCGACAACCTGGACTTCCGCCACCACACCTACAAGGACATGAGGCAGGTGAGCAGCTCCGTGGGGTGGGATCCTCCGTGGGGGGGTGGGATCCTCTGGGGGGGGTGGGCTCGGCCACCCCGAGCGCTGCCCCCCCAGCACCTGCCCCCCCACCCGCCCCGCAGCTGATGAAGGTGGTGAACGAGGAATGTCCCACCATCACCCGCATCTACAACATCGGCAAGAGCTCGCGGGGGCTGAAGATCTACGCCATGGAGATCTCTGACAACCCGGGCGAGCACGAGACGGGTGAGGAGGGGAAGGTGGGGGGGACCTGGCTGGGGTCCCCTGGCGCAGGCAGGGGTGCGGGCAGCACACAGATGACACCGAGTGAAGCGGGCGTGTTGATCTGCACGAGGACAGGGAGGGTCTACAGAGAGACCTGGATAGGTTGGATCAGTGGTCAATGTCAACGAGATGAGCTTCAACAAGGGCAAGTGCCAGGTCCTGCACTTGGGCCACAACAACCCCCTGCGTGGCTACAGGCTTGGGGAGGGGTGGCTGGAGCTGTCTGGGAGAGACGGGTCTGGGGGTTCTCATTGACAAGCAGCTGACCATGAGCCAGCAGTGTGCCCAGGTGGCCAAGAAAGCCAACGGCATCCTGGCTTGTATCAGCACTAGTGTGACCAGCAGAAGCAGGGAGGTGACAGTCCCCCTGTGCTCTGCACTGGTGAGGCCACACCTGGAGGGTTGTGTCCAGTTTTGGGCACCTCAATCCGAGAGAGATCTCGAGGGGCTGGAGCGAGGGCAGAGGAGGGCAACGAGGTGGGGAAGGGCCTGGAGAATAAATCCTGTGAGGAGCGACTGAAGGAGCTGGGACTGTTCAGTGTGAGGAGGAGAAGGGGAGGGGAGACCTCATCACTCTCTGCAGCTCCCTGAAAGGACGTTGTGGAGAGGTTGGTGCTGGTCTCTGCTCCCAGGGAATTAGTGACAGAACGAGAGGGAACGGCTTTAAACTGCAACAGGGGAGGGTCAGACTGGACAGGAGGGAAAAATGTTTCCCCGCCAGAGTGGTCAGAGAGTGGAATAGGCTGCCCAGGGAGGGGGTGGAGTCCCCACCCCTGGGGGTGTTTAAGGGCCGTTTGGATGAGCTGTGGGGGGATGTGGGGTAGGGGAGAACTTTGTAGAGTCGGGCTGAGCGTTGGACTCGATGATCCCGAGGGGCTTTTCCAGCCTGAAGGATTCTGGGATTCTATGATCCTGCCCGTACTCTGCCCGCAGGCGAGCCCGAGTTCAGGTACACGGCGGGGCTGCACGGGAACGAGGTGCTGGGCCGGGAGCTGCTGCTCCTGCTGATGCAGTTCCTGTGCAAGGAGTACCAGGACGGCAACCCCCGGGTGCGGAGCCTGGTGACCGAAACCCGCATCCACCTCGTGCCCTCCCTCAACCCCGACGGCTACGAGCTGGCCCGCGAGGCGGTAAGGGGACAGCAGGGCAGGGGACGCGAGGGCAGGGCTGGGGGGACGCAGCCCCCGGGCTCACTGCTGCCCCACGGCTGCCCGCAGGGCTCCGAGCTGGGCAACTGGGCGCTGGGCCACTGGACGGAGGAGGGCTATGACCTCTTTGAGAACTTCCCTGACTTGGCTTCGGCGCTGTGGGCAGCCGAGGAGAGGAAACTGGTGCCCCACAAGTTCCCCAACCACCACATCCCCATCCCGGAGCACTATCTGGCCGAAGATGCCACGGTGAGCCATGGCCCGGCGGCGGGGCGGCGAGGGGGAGGCGGTGCCTCACGCTGCCCTGCCCGCCTTGGCAGGTGGCGGTGGAGACGCAGGCCGTGATGGCATGGATGGACAAGAACCCCTTTGTGCTGGGAGCCAACCTGCAGGGCGGGGAGAAGCTGGTGTCCTACCCCTTCGACACGGCCCGGCCCGTCAGCGAGACGCCGGCGGCTGCCCCTCGCCCGCTGGATGACTATGAGGACGACAACCCCGAGCTGCAGGAGACGCCCGACCACGCCATTTTCCGTTGGCTCGCCATCTCCTACGCCTCGGCCCACCTCACCATGACCGAGACCTTCCGCGGGGGCTGCCACACGCAGGACATGACCAACGCCATGGGCATCGTGCAGGGGGCCAAGTGGCACCCACGGGCTGGCAGTAAGTGGGTGCCACACCGTATCGGCGTCGGCTTGCCTGCCCCACGCTCCCTCGGTGGGACGGCGCGAGCAAGCGGCTGGGTGGGCGCTCGGTTGTTTGTCTTGCAGGCATGAATGACTTCAGCTACCTGCACACCAACTGCCTGGAGCTCTCCATCTACCTGGGCTGCGACAAGTTCCCCCACGAGAGTGAGCTGCAGCAGGAGTGGGAGAACAACAAGGAGTCGCTGCTCACCTTCATGGAGCAGGTTGGTGCTGGGACGCGCCGGGCAGGGAGCGGGCAGCTGCCCCCGCCCGCCCCACGCGGCTCCCTCCTCCCTTTCCTCGCGTAGGTCCATCGGGGCATCAAGGGCTTAGTGACGGACCAGCAGGGAGAACCCATCGCCAACGCCACCATCGTTGTGGGGGGCATCAACCACAACATCAAGACAGGTAGGGTGCAAGGGAGGGTGCTGGGCAGGGTGCTGGCAGCACCCCCCCGCCTCCCTCACACCCCTCGCTGCCCACAGCCAGCGGCGGGGACTACTGGCGCATCCTGAACCCGGGCGAGTACCGCGTCTCAGCTCGGGCCGAGGGCTACAACCCCAGCGTCAAAACCTGCAGCGTCTTCTACGACATCGGGGCCACCCAGTGCAACTTCGTCCTGTCGCGTTCCAACTGGAAACGCATCCGGGAGATCATGGCCATGAACGGGAACCGGCCCATCCGCCGCATCGTGCCCGGCCGCCCCATGACGCCCCGCGAACGCCTGCGCCTGCGGATGCGCCTGCGGCACCGCCTGCGGCTGCGGCAGCAGATGAGGCTGCGGCGTCTCAACGCCACCACGGCCACCAGCGGCCCCACGGCCCCGCCGCCCACCACGGCCCTGCCCTCGCCCTTCAGCAGCACTGCCTACGCGCCCTGGAGCCAAGAGCCACCCACAGCCGGCACCTGGGAGATGGAAACCGAAACCGAAACGGAGGTGGTCACCGAGCTGGTGACCGAGACGGAGGCTTGGGAGCTGGGCACGGGGACGGCGCAGCCCTTCACCACGGCCGAGACCTACACCGTGAACTTTGGTGACTAGGAGATGCTCGTCCCCTCGCTCCTGCCTCGAGCCAAGGCCGGACGCTCGCGGCCGGTTTGGTTTCACCTGCCGCAGGCTCTGGCATCCGCTTCTAAAAATCTTTCTTTGAGCCCCGGGCAGCCCGTTCCGGGTGGGCTCCGGCTCCTCACCCGTGCTGCTTTCTAGGACTGCAGGGCACGCCACACCGATGCTCGCCCCGAAGGCCGGGCGGCCGCGGAGCGTCCCCCTTGCCGGGCTCCAGAGCCAGGCAGGAAAGGACGTTCTGCCCCGTCCCTCGGGGCTGGGCAGCGCCAGTTCTTGCCTGGCAGGGGAGGGGGCGAAGCAGGACCCAGCCCTCGCCCCATCCCCGTCTCCCGGCACAGCGGGGTGAGCAGGGGTGGTCCCGCTCTCCAGGGCAGGGCCCGCACGGAGGCAGGCGCAGCCCCTGTCCCCTCTGCACAGTTTTTTGTTACACAAATAAATCAAGTTATATTGGTACGAGCATCTCTTCTCTCCCGTGCCCCCTGGCAGCTCCGTGCCAGCTCTCCTGGGAGGACAACCGGGAATTACACAAAGGTGGTGGGTGCCAGGACCCTCCAAGGGGCTAGGGGGGTTTATCAAGTCTGCGCCCTGCCTGCTCAGTCAGTGCCCGACCTCCATGTCCCCGTCATCGTCCTCAGCCCCGAAGCCAGAGAAGCTGATGGGCTGGCAGCTGAGGTCGCGCAGGTTGACGAGGCAGGCGGTCTGTGTGGCGCTGAAGGCCGGCACCGTCACCAGCAGGACCCGCTGCTCATCCTGCCCTGCAAAGACAACTGGGAGTCAGGCGGGTGGAGCCCCCGGCCGGCACCCCGGCGTGGGATCCCAGCCCCAAGTGAGGATTGGGGGGTGCTGCAGGCTGGGGCTCACCTTGGATCAGCTTGGACTGGAAGCGGGGAGCGTTGCCACAGAAGTAGACATGAGGGCAGTCGGTGAGGATGAACGGGTCCGATTTGTAAAAGGGGTAGCAGCCTGGGAGGGAACGAAATTAGGAGGGGAACCTACACCTGCACCCCTTCAGAGGGCAAATGGCCCCCAGCCCTCGGTGGCCACCCAGCCCTCGCCTCACCCAGGGTGTCCGGGGCTGTGGGGCTGATGTGTCCCGCCAGCAGCGTCCACTCCAGGATCTCCAGGTAGTCGTCCATGCTGCTGTATTTAAAGATGTCGCTGACGTTTTGCCCCGACGTCCCCAAAAACCTACATTTTGGGGGAAAGGAGGAGACATTCAGATGGCTGTACTTGCCGTGACTTGCCCCACACCCCCATGCCAACAGCTGTTACAGAGCTGGTGGCACACGAGGTTTTTTTACCTGACGCCGTCCACGTCGGCCTGGTAGGGGTTGGTGACCAGGCGGAGCGTGGAGTAGGCGCTGGCGAGGGGCAGCATGCAGTGATGCAGCGGCTGCTGGGGCAGCGTGTAGTTGGTGGGGTCAAACTCACCGGGCATCACATCCACAGGCACGGAGGTCTGTGGGCAGAGCGGGGATTAGCAGGGACGGCCACACCACCCCCCTTCCAAGGGGCTCACAGCAAAGCCCCGGCCGGAGCTCACAGCTGGCCCTGCCTCGCTCCCCGATTTGGCTCCTGCCACTTCCCCGCAGGAAGCCCCGCTTGGCTTCCCCACAGAGACCAGATGCCGGGAGAAGGATCTGGAGCTGGGCAGCTGCCTGCTGCCTTCCCGTACGGCACCATATGCGCTGCTCAGAGGGAAGCTGGGGGCTGGGGAAGGGGCGTTTGCCACCCCGCACGCCCAGGCTGCTGGCAGAGCGTTGCTTCCCTGGTTCAGGAGCCAGGCTCCCTCCCCCAGAAGGTACCCAATTCCCCCGCCAACCCTATCCTGCTCCAAACACTTACGCAAAGCTGCAGCAGGATCTCATCCAGCATCTTTACAGCCTCCACGCTTGCAGCCTGCGTCTTCTTGGTCAAGTACTTTGCCTGGATCAGCAGGTAGACAGTGAGGGAACAACCCTGTGCCCCCTCTGATCTCTCTGTGGGACACCCCAGGCCAGCCCAGGCCCCAGCGAGTACAGTCACAGAATCCCAGAGACATCTGGGTTGGAAAAGCCCTTGAAGCTCCTCCAGCCCCACCATGAACCTCACCCTGACCGTTCCCAACTCCACCAGATCCCTCAGCGCTGGCTCAACCCGACTCTTCAACCCCTCCAGGGATGGGGACTCCCCCCCTGCCCTGGGCAGCCCATTCCAACGCCCAACAGCCCCTTCTGCAAAGAAATCCTTCCTAAGAGCCAGTCTGACCCTGCCCTGGCGCAGCTTGAGGCCATTCCCTCTTGGCCTGGCGCTGGGTCCTTGGCTCAAGAGACTCCTCCCCCCTCTCTGCACCCTCCTTTCAGGGAGTTGCAGAGGGCCAGGAGGTCTCCCCTCAGCCTCCTCTTCTCCAGACTAAAAGGTCAAGGCTGAAGACCCCGCCGTACCTTGTTGATGGTGTCCCGGCTCTGCGTGTTCTGGCTCAGCAGGTTCCCCGCCAGGATGACCCGGGAGATCTGCGCGGCGCAGCTCTGCTCGCCCTCGGCGCCCAGCTGCCCCGTCACCACGTCCACCAGCAGCTGCGTGCTCAGCAGGGACTCGCCACTCCCGCTGCCCAGCCCCAGCCCCGACACCAGCAGCACAAACCTGGGCGGAGAGGTTTGGGCAGCATGCTGTGCTCCCTGCCTGCACCGACCCCTGCCTGTGCCGCGACAACCAAGGGGCTTCAGAGAGCCAGGGGTGGGGGGCACGAGCACCCGTCCGCGATCCCTTGTGACGTGAGGCTCTTACTGCAACGGGGACATGGGGAAAATGGTCCCCAGGGCTTGGGGATATGGTGGGGGGCGCAGTGCCAGGTCCGCTCCTGGCACTGCGGAGACTCACCGGTCTGAGCTGGGCCCTTTCCAGGGCAGCGCCCGGGGCAGGTCAGCGAAGCAGTGATCCTCCACCAGGAACTTGCCGTCGTCCTGCTCGGAGCCGTACACGGCAAAGATGGTTCCTAGGGCAGAGGGCGGGCGGTCAGCCCCCGGCCAGGGCCTGCGAGGCAGTTCCCACCAAGGAGCCATCGTCCTTTACCTGTCACCAGCCTCTGCACCTCGACGGCTCCTTCCAGCTTGATCCGCTGCAGCTCATCCTCCAGGATCAGCTCGTCGGAGGGGTGGATGTACTTGGGCAGGGGCGGCTGAGGCACCAGGTTGTGCTGAGGGGGGGGACAGAGCAGGCTGTGACGGCCTCAGCAAGGCTGAGCTGCCCCAAAGGGCCCTTTCCCCACCCCCCAGCCAAACCCCGCTCGTGGAAACCACAGTGTGGGCACATGACTCAGTCACTCAAGTGTTCAATCACTTGGCACTGGTGAGGCCGCCCCTCGATGAGTGGGTTCAGTTTGGGCCCCTCACTCCAAAAAGGCCATTGAATGACTCGAGCGTGTCCAGAGAAGGGCAACGGAGCTGGTGCAGGGTCTGGAGCACAGGTCTGATGGGGAGCGGCTGAGGGAACTGGGGGGGTTTAGTCTGGAGAAGAGGAGGCTGAGGGGAGACCTCCTGGCCCTCTGCAACTCCCTGAAAGGAGGGTGCAGAGAGGGGGGAGGAGTCTCTTGAGCCAAGGAACCAGCGCCAGGCCAAGAGGGAATGGCCTCAAGCTGCGCCAGGGCAGGGTCAGACTGGCTCTTAGGAAGGATTTCTTTGCAGAAGGGGCTGTTGGGCATTGGAATGGGCTGCCCAGGGCAGGGGGGGAGTCCCCATCCCTGGAGGGGTTGAAGAGTCGGGTTGAGCCAGCGCTGAGGGATCTGGTGGAGTTGGGAACGGTCAGGGTGAGGTTCATGGTGGGGCTGGAGGAGCTTCAAGGGCTTTTCCAACCCAGATGACTCTGATTCTGTGACTCACAACAGCCACCAGCGTGGGCCCCCACCGCCAGCCTGGTCAAAGCCCCCACTGGTGCTTTGAAGGTGGCACTTTGGAGGCCCCGGCAGCTCTCGGTGCTGCTCGCCAGCTGCTCGCCACCCGGCCGAGCTGGTTTCGCTTAACGCTTCCCCGCAGCGCCGCGGCGAAGCGAACACAACGCGGCTCCCCAGCCAAGGAGGAAGCGGCTCAGCCAGGCGGCAGGAGACGGCGCTCTGGCTCGCCTCGGGAAACGTGTTTGCAATCACCGCCCGGGCAAGCGCTCCGCTGCCTTTGAACCCTGCCTGGCAGGCACGGTGCTAACCTCATGCCGTGACGAGCAGGCTCCAAACTTCCCAATGGGCTCCCCGGGAGCCAGCTGGGAGCAGATGGGCCCCCGGCACCGCACGGGGACTGTGGGACTTCCCTGGTTGCCCCCCTTATCCTCCTCCCCTGCAGCAAGGAAAGGGGGTGCCAACCCCGCCGGATCCAAACCCTCCGAGGGCAGGAAAAGCAACAGCAAGCGGGCGCACACGTGATGCCCGCTGGCACAGAGGGTGTCACCAAGAGTGACGGTGTCTAGGGACAGGGTAGGCACAGAGGTTATCCACCAGCTCCCCAGGTCAAAGCCCTGGCAGTTCCCATTTGCACAGCAACGAGGGAAGCGATGGGGAAGCCGGCCGAGGTCCTGATGTGTGTTGGCACATCCCCCAGAGCCGTGTGGAGGAGGTGGGGGGGGCCCCCCAGGAGGGAATGTCCTGGTTGTTACCTCCTCGCTGATCTCCTGCAGGATGGAGGGCTGCAGCTGCATCGCCTTGAAGAGCGTCCCCACCACGCAGCACTTCTCACCCGCCTGCAGCTCGCAGAGCTTCCTCAGCACCACGCCGTCCCCTGCGGAGAGAAACAGGGCTCGGCCAGCCTCGGGGATGGCTGTGGGGGCAAGCAAGGCTCAAGGCTGGCCAGGACCGCCTCAAAGGGCCTGAACATCGAGGCCAGCAAGAGGTGGGGGGGAATGCTGCGAAGCCTCTCATTTTTCCTCGAGGCATGGAGCCGAATCCACATGTGTAGGCCAGATGGGGCCACAGAGCATACCAGAGAGCCAGCGCTGCCTGCAGGCATTTCCTCTGTGTTGAGGGGGGGAAAGCTGGGTCACACTGGGGTCTGAGGGACCCGCAGCTTCCAGCTACCACCCAGGACAGCGTGCAGAGCTCCTGCTGGGCCCACAGGTCCAGCTCTGCCTGCGAAGGGAGGGTGCACAGGTCCAGGATTGTCCCCCCTGCCTGGGCACGGAGCCAGTACTCTTGCCCTTGGGCACGAGGGGTTGGTGTTCCCACTCCCCATCCAGGAGATGAACCAAACATCCCACTCAGATGGGAGACTGTTCACCACCCCCAAGTCTGACCTCTGCCAGGGCCAGATCCCCCCTCCAGGATCCCTGCTGGAAGCCGGGACCCCCATCGTAGCCGGGCATTTGGGAAGATCCCGGCATGAAAACAAGCTGCTGGGGAGCAGCAGGGTTTCCTCTGCCTGAAAGGCACAAACAGGCCTCTGGGCTTTATGGGGGATCCACAAGTGGATACGGGCCAGGGCAACCAACACGTGCCTTGGGAGGTGCAAAGAGCATCGCAGCCCCAGTGCTTCATCTGCAGACACCAAAACCCCATCTCCCTCACCACAAGCGGAGCCCAAGACTTCTCACCTCACCCATGAGGGCCCAGAGATGCTTCAGCCCCACCGTTTACGTGTCTGTAGGACTTTTATTTCCTCCTGCTTAAATGAACCAGTGAAGCCCATCCATCCCAAGCCTCAAGCCCTGGAGGGGGGAGCACTGGCTGCCAGGCTGGGCTGGCGCTGCAAGAGCTGCTGGGCTCCTCTCCCAGAACAACACCGCCAAAGCTCGCTGCCGTGCCTCTGTCAGGTCGCCCCTTCTGGCTGCAGGCAGCGGGGTGATGGTTTCCCCCCTCAAACTCTCCCTTTGTTAATCACGCGCCTGCTGAACGTGACTCCTGTCTGGTGGAAAGCACCCCGCTGCGATCACAGGCACCCCGGCCTCAGCGGAGCTGGAAACACGGGTTCATCAGGCCCAGGAATGCAAACACTCGGAGTCAGAAAAAACAATCCAGTTTTAGTTTCTTATTCTTGGCTCTAACACCCCAAAATGTGTGTCTTTAGGGGAAGGGGGGCTGCTTTCTCCAGAGTTTGCCTGCAGGCGCTTCTCGCTGTGAGACAAACCCCCAGAAATCTCATCCCATCACATGACTCCGGGAAGTGGAGCTTTACAAAACCACTGGTTCCCGTCACCGTCGGCAAAATCCAGGGTTATGGTGCAGGGCGGCCAGCCAAGGAATGACATCCGCCGTGGAACCGGCACAGCCCGGCACAGGCTTTGCTTCCCCTCAGCTCTGCGCAGCCCACGGGGCCAAGGAGAGAAAGAAAAACAAGCGGCCAGCCCGAAAACCTCCATAGAAGGGCAAAGCCGAAAGCTCGGCCGGCCCAAGAGGGTGAAATCTGATAACCGGGGAGCCACGCGCCGCGCCGAGGCCTGCCAGAAAGCTCAGCCACCGCGCTCTGGCAGCAGCGAGGCGGTTGCTTCATCCAGCGCTGCCGTTACGCCTTCAGATGGAAACTCTCTGGTGTGAGAATCCCACCCGCTAACCGCTAACGCAGCCCCGCCGGGCCAGGAAACAGCCCCCCCGGCCCCCGCTTCCTGGTCAGGGCCCCCACCAGCCCCTCACCCTGACAAACCTCGTGCTCCCGACAGCGAGCGGAAGCTTTGGCCTGGCCTGGTGAGCACAAAAAGAAAAAAAGGTTTTTTTCTGCACAGCTGATGTTTAAAGGTGGTTTTAGAAATCCCAGAATCATCTGGGTTGGAAAGGACCTTGAAGCTCCTCCAGTCCAACCATTAACCCAGCACTGACCGTTCCCAACTCCACCAGATCCCTCAGCGCTGGCTCAACCCGACTCTTCAACCCCTCCAGGGATGGGGACTCCCCCCCTGCCCTGGGCAGCCCATTCCAACGCCCAACAACCCCTTCTGCAAAGAAATCCTTCCTAAGAGCCAGTCTGACCCTGCCCTGGCGCAGCTTGAGGCCATTCCCTCTTGGCCTGGTGCTGGTTCCTTGGCTCAAGAGACTCCTCCCCCCTCTCTGCACCCTCCTTTCAGGGAGTTGCAGAGGGCCAGGAGGTCTCCCCTCAGCCTCCTCTTCTCCAGACTAAACCCCCCCAGTTCCCTCAGGAATGTTGAAATGTTGAACAGATGCTCCTTGGCTGGGTCAGACACTGTCCAGCAGAGAAGTCACCCCCCAAAAATCACCTGTGGGTTATCTGACCCCTTAAGGTGTGCGTAAGCTTAGGAACCGATGGCCAGCACGCGCTAGAAAATCTCTGAAAAGCTTCCAGCGGGCACCGTGTGGCTTTGCCATCCCTCCTCAAAAAGTTGGGGGGGGCTGTTACTCCCCAAACCGACTCACCCCACTTCTGTCGCGCCCGCTCCTCCAGGAGGGGCCGCATCTGGATGAGGCGCGCGGCGTAGATGTGGGCGTACTGGCGGCTGAAGCTGCGCTGGCCCAGGCGGAAGGGCTGCGAGCAGTCGGCGTAGCCTGAGACCGGCACCCGGGCGAAGGTGGAGGCCTGGGCGGAGGGGGGGGCCAGCAAACCCTGCGCCGTGGGGGCCGCCTGCTCCGAAAACATGGTGGGTGCCCAGCTGGAGCAGCGGGGCCGGACGCGGGGTGATTCTAAAAGCAAACGGGAAAATTAAGGGTCCCTGTAAATTAAGGCTGGCACGCCCCGGCCGGCACTGTCACCCCAAATCCCTCCCTGGAGGCAGCCCTCACCCCCAAACAGACGCCCTCACCCCCCAAAACACAAACGAGGGGGTCTGGCCCCCCCGAACACTGCACCCTCCCAGCACTCCCCCTCCCTTCCCTCCCCCAAACTCATGTTGGTGCCAGGAAAAGCCCAGGACCAGCCCCCCCACCCCCCCCAATCACCCCCTGGCACCAGGACACCCAAAGGCCCCCCCAGAATACACCTTGGCCACTGGATCTCCCCGGGACGCCCCCCCCCCAACACCCTCTGGCACCAGGGGCCCTGCACAGAGCTCTGGACACCCCCTGGCACCAGCCCCCCCCGCCCCTCCCCAGGACACCCCCTAAACACACCCCCTGGCACAAAGACCCCCCTCCGGGCACCGGGACCCCCCAAAACATCTCCTAGCACCAGGACTCCCCCCACCCCCAAAACACCCTGGCCCAGGACCCCCCCCCAGGCAGCAGGTCCCTACAGGGACACCCCCAGCCCCCCCTCGGGACACCAGGACCCCCCCCCCATAAAGGAGGGTCCCCCCGGGACCCACCGAGAAGGCCAAAGGGTCCCCCCGGGAGCCCCCCTGGGCCAGGGATCCCCAAAAGGCAACAGCAGCCCCCCGGGCCCCGGCAGGAGGGTCCCTCAGTGCCCCCCCCCCCGTTGTCGGCCCCCCCCGGGCGCAGGTCACGTACGGGGTCAGAGGTCAGAGGTCGGGGGGGCCGCCAGCCCGGCACCACGGACCCGCCATGGGGGGGGGGGGCGGAAAAGGCGCGAACGCCGCCGAGCCCGGAAGTGGCGGGGTGGTGGGGCGGAAGTGACGTCAAGGCGGCGGGTCGCCATGGCAACCGCTGATGGCGGCGGCGGCGCCGCGAGGCCGTTACTGTGGAAACGGGGGAGGAAACCGCGGAGGGACGGCGGGGACCGGGACCCACCGGGAGCCCACAGAACCCGGGAGGGGATGGGGCGGACACCGGGAGCGACCCCCGCGGGGAGAACACTGGGCCCGGGAGGGGCCGGGGGGCGCCCCCGGGACCCCACATTGCTCGTGGGGAGACTGGGGACACCGGGACGGGCCCCCCGGGGCTCCACAGAGCCCAGGAGGGGACGGGGGGACCCCGGGGCGGCCCCCCACCCCCCCACCCCATGCTCTGGGGGGCTCCTGGGCCGCCCCTCGTGGGGTCCCCACACACCCCCCGAAACGGGCCACCGGCAGCACCCCCACGGGGCCGGCGGCTCACGGGGGCTCGGGGGGGGGATCTTTGGGGGGGCTCCGGGGCTCGAGCCAGCCCTCCCCCGTCTCCCCTTCCTGCCGCGGGGCGGAGGTGTGAGGGAGGAAGGGGGTTGGCGGCCGGCGCAGCTCCATTTTTAGGGGTTTTTGGGTTTCGGCGGCGCTGAGTGGTGCGACCGTCCCCACAGCCCACTCGCGGGGCTATAAAAGCCATCAGGGTGGGACGTGCTGGTTGTCACCCGCTGTCACCTGCTGTCACCCGCTCGAGTGGGCTCGCCATGGCTGCCGCCTTCCTCTTGGTGCTGGTGGCAGTGGGAGGTAACGGGGGTCCCTCGTGTTTTGGGGGAGGAGGAGGCGGCGGGGGGACGGGCGCCCTGGGATGGAGGGGAGGGGGACACGTGGGAGGGACGTGGGGACAGAGGGGATGGGGTCTGTGTGGGGACCTGGGGATGGCAGGGACAGGGTCTTCATGGGGATGTGTCCCCAGGGATGGGGGGGACATGGGGACACGCAGGAGGGATGGTGGGGACAAAGTCTGTGTGGGGACCTGGGGAGGATGGGGACGGGGTCCTTGTGGGGACAGACACCTGGGGGTGGCAGGGACAGGGTACGTGTGGGGACCTGGGGATGGTGGGGACAGGGTCCTTGTGGGGACAGGCACCTGGGTACGTGTGGGGACCTGGGGGTGGTGGGGGCAGGGGGACACGGGGACGGGCAGGGGGGATGGCAGGGACGGGTCTTCATGGGGACGTGTCCCCAGGGATGGGGGAGACGAGGGGACATGGGGACATGCAGGAGGAATGGTGGGGACAAAGTCTGTGTGGGGACCTGGGGAGGATGGGACGGGGTCCTTGTGGGGACAGACACCTGGGGGTGGCAGGGACAGGGTACGTGTGGGGACCTGGGGCTGGTGGGGACAGGGGGACACGGGGACGAACTCTGTGCGGGGCCGGGAGCTGGGGACACGCAGGGACCTCGGTGACGGGGACACACTCCTGCGGCTGCGCTCACCATCCCCTCCCCTGCCCAGCGGCACAGGCCACGGTCCCCGAGCCCTGCCAGGGTGGCCCCACGTCCTGGTGCCAGGACATGGCCACCGCCACCCGGTGCCGCAGGGAGCAGTACTGCCGCCAGCTCTGGGACAGCCTGGGCCCGGTGAGCCCCAGCCCCTCGACGCCAGCCCCCTCCCTGCGCTGGGGCCATGCTGGGGGGCCCAGCCTGGCGCTGAGGGTCCGTGTTGTCCCCCCCCCGCAGTGGCACGTGGCCGGAGGAGACGTGGCCGAAGGGAACGTGGCTGAAGGGGACGCGGCAGCGCCGGGCAAGGGGAAGAAGTGCAGCTTGTGCACCAAAATCCTGCAGCAGATCAAGGCGATGGCGGGCGAGGACCCCGATGAGGTGAGGGGGTGCCTGGGGGGGGCTCGGGGCAGGGGGCCGGGGGCCGGTGCCCCACGGGCAGCCCCGCTGACGCTGCCGGGGCTGGTTCTTGGCAGGCGGCGGTGGAGGCGGCGCTGGGCAAGGCCTGCCGGGCCCTGGGCAAGCGCCTGAGCCGCCTCTGCAAGGGGCTGGTGAAGAAATACCGGGAGCAGCTGAGCGAGGCGCTGCAGAACGGCGACGGGCCCCGGGACACCTGCGCGGCCATCGGCTTCTGCAAGGCCTGAGCCCGGTCAGCACCCCCAGACCCCCTGCACCCCACATCCCGCACCGCCTGTCCTGCACCCCACATCCTGCACCCCCCACATCCTGCACCCCCCATCCCGCACCCCCCGTCCTGCACCCCCCATCCCGCACCCCCCACATCCCACACACCCCCATCCTGCACCCCCCCATCCTGCAACCCACATCCTGCACCCCCCACCCTGCACCCCCATCCTGCACCCCACATCTTGATCCCACACCCCGTCTCCCTCACCCTGCACCCTCCATCCTGCACCCCCCACATCCCACACCCCCATCCTGCACCCCCCCCATCCTGCACCCCCAATCCCACACCCCCATCCTGCACCCCCCATCCTGCACCCCCCATCCTGCACCCCCCACCCTGCACCCCCCATCCTGCACCCCACATCTTGATCCCACACCCCATCTCCCTCACCCTGCATCTTCCATCCTGCACCCCACATCCCTCACCCCACAATCTGATCCCACACCCTGCACCCCCCATCCTGCACCCCACACCCCCCATCCTGATCCTGCACCCCATATCCCACATCCTGATCCTGCACCCTGCACCCCACATCCCACACCCCATATCTTGTTCCCGCACCCCATATCCCGCACCCCTCACCCCACGCCTGCCCTGGGGATGGGAGGGCACCTGGGGGTCCTGTGCCTCCCCTGCACATCTGTAGGGTGGGGGTGAGACAGGGGACCCCAAAATACACCCTGGAGAAGTGGGGGAAGGTCGAAGTTGCCACTTTCGCTGGCACCTGGGTTGGGGTGACGGGGTGACAGTGACCCCCAACTCACCGCTCCTTCCTTGTCTCCACAGGGCTGAGCCCCAAGTGCCACCCCCTGAACCCCAACGCCCCTCCCAGCCCCGCCGGCCCCCCCAGATCCCCCTCCCCCCGCAATAAAACATCTCGCTCTGAGCCTCCCCATCTCCCGGGGGTCCCCCGAGAGCCCCTGCTTTGGCGGGGGGGGGCTGTCCCTTGTGTTGGGGACCCACCAGCTCCACGGGGACACCAGGAGCTGTGGGGGGGTGCAAAGCCCAGGTGGAAGGGAGGGAGGCTGCGGACAGACAGCGGACGAGATCCCCCCTGTTTGGTGGTTTATTTGGCCGGAGCAGGTGGGGGGGGGGCGGGGGGGGGGGGAACGGGACCCCCCGCTGTCCCCTCAGTCCTCCTTCTCGTCCCTGTGGGTGACGATGTAGCACAGGGACTTGTAGTCGATGTCCCCCGAGATGTCGACGGGCGTCACCGCCAACAGCTGCTCCACCTGCGTGGGGGGACACACACCCCCGGGGGGGCTGGGATGGGTCCCTGCGGGGGGGGTGTCACCTTGGGGGGGCACACGGGGACCTTGGGGGACAAGATCCAGGTTGGGGATGGCGGGGGACACGTGGCAATCTGGAGGACAGGGTCCCTGTGGGGCACGTGGGATTGCGGGGCGGGGGTCAGGATCACGGGGACGGGCACACGGGGACCTTGGGGACAGGGGTTTTGGGGGACACACGGCAATCTGGGAGGGGGGGCTGGGCCGGGTGTCCTGGACACCCCCTTCCCCCGAGGGTCCTGTTGGCCCCCCCGCGGGGACAGGATGGGTGCGGGGGACCATGACGGTGACAGTGACAGCCGGGGCAGCGGCCTCACCTCCTCCAGGGAGAACTTCTCCGCCTGGGTCAGGAGGAGCCGCGTAAACCTGCGGGACGAGGGACCGGCTGAGCGCGGGGTCGGCTCCTGTCCCCATCCCGGGGGACACAGGATCCGGCCGGGTGTCCCCAGGGTCCCCACTGTCCCCCCCCCACTCACTCGTCCTTGTTGACAAGAGCCTGGAGGCGTTGAGGATGGACTCCTCGGGGCTGGTGCCTGGGGGGGGGTGTTGGGTGGGGTTTGGGGGTGTCCGGGGTGTCGGGGGGGACACCCGGGGTCACTCACCGTTCAGCTTCTCCCCGAAGAGCGTCAGGAAGAGGGTGAAGTTCATGGGCCCCTTCCCCTCCTCCAGCATCTCCTCCAGCTCCTCTCGCTCACGGTTGTTTTCCCTGGGCGGGGGGGGACACACACGGTGACAAGGCCACATGGCAGCGGGCACAGGGGACAGCGTGGCTGGGGAAGGGGACATGCTGGAGTGCTGGGACATGTCCCTCGGGAGATAAAACACACCCGGGTGGCCCTGGCTGTCACTGTCCCCTCACATGGCGCCATCGCTTCCCCCTTCCTTGACACCACATCTGTCCCCACGCTTGGCGCTGGCCCTTGTCACCTGCTTGGCACCGTCACTGTCCCAACTCTTGGTGCTGGTGCTGCCCCGTGCTGGCCATCACCAGCGCTGTCCCCAGCTTGGCACTGTCACTGTCCCCAACGTGGCATCACCAACTGTCCCCTGTTTGGCATCGTTTCCCCACTTGGCACTGGCACTGTCCCCCCTCGCTGGCTCTGTCACCGCCCTGACTCAGTGCCACCGCTGTCCCTGTCCCGTCCCCACGCGGCGCCCGCTGACCCAGCTGCACGTAGGTGTCCTTCAGGTCCTCCTCGGTGATGATCCCATCCCGGTTCTGGTCGATGCAGAGCAGGTGGGGGGGGAATCACAGAACCCCAAAATCATCTGGGCTGGAAAAGCCCTTGAAGCTCCTCCAGCCCCACCATGAACCTCACCCTGACCGTTCCCAACTCCACCAGATCCCTCAGCGCTGGCTCAACCCGACTCTTCAACCCCTCCAGGGATGGGGACTCCCCCCTGCCCTGGGCAGCCCATTCCAACGCCCAACAGCCCCTTCTGCAAAGAAATCCTTCCTAAGAGCCAGTCTGACCCTGCCCTGGCGCAGCTTGAGGCCATTCCCTCTTGTCCTGGCGCTGGTTCCTTGGCTCAAGAGACTCCTCCCCCCTCTCTGCACCCTCCTTTCAGGGAGTTGTAGAGGGCCATGAGGTCTCCCCTCAGCCTCCTCTTCTCCACACTAAACCCCCCCAGTTCCCTCAGCCGCTCCCCATCAGACCTGTGCTCCAGACCCTGCACCAGCTCCGTTGCCCTTCTCTGGACACGCTCGAGTCATTCAAGGGCCTTTTTGGAGTGAGGGGCCCAAAACTGAACCCACTCATCGAGGGGCGGCCTCACCAGTGCCGAGCACAGGGGTCAGATCCCTTCCCTGTCCCTGCTGGCCACGCTAGTGCTGATACAAGCCAGGATGCCATTGGCCTTCTTGGCCACCTGGGCACACTGCTGGCTCCTGTTCAGCTGGCTGGCAACCGACCCCCCAGGTCCCTCACAGGACGTCGGGGGGGGGCTGAGCTGTGGGACCCCCCCAGCTCCCCCCGCCCGCTACCTCCTTGAACTCCTGGATCTGCGCCTGCTCGAACATGAAGACCTTGGAGGAGCCACACTGGCCCCACCTGGCCACTGCCCTGCCACGTGTGCCCACCCCCCCGGCCTGCGGGAGCCAACTGGGGCGAGGGGGAGCCTTGGTTCAGCCTCAGCCAATCAGAGCGCAGGGAATCCCTTGTGTTTGGCCTTGGCCAATCAGAACAGAGAGAATCCTCCTAGCTGAGGGCTGCCACCAATCAGAGCTCAAGGTGTCTTTTGGGTGACAACCAATCAGAACACAGGGAATCCAGCTGGCTGAGGCCTGCAGCCAATCAGAGCACAAGGAATCTATTTTTGGCCACAGCCAATGAGCACAGGGAACGCTGTTGCTGCTGTTGGCCGCAGCCAATCAGAACACAGGGAATCCTGCTGGCTGCAGCCAATCAGAGCACAGCCCTCCCCCATCCCAGACAGCCAATCAGAGCCAAGGGATCCCCTTCCCCTCCTCCAATGAGCTGGGGGGGTCCCGGTGCTGCCGGGTGTCACCCACAGGGCCGGGGGCTTCAGGGGCGTCACCGCTGGGGTGGCCCCGTCCCTCGGGGTGACCCAGACCCCAGGGGTACCCCTCCCCCTCCCCACCCCCAATGCGGCCCAGCCCCCACCACCCTGGGGTCACCCTGCACTTCGGGGTGACCCCAAAACCCCACAGTAGCCCCAGACCCCCAGGGTGGCCCCACACCCTGTGGTGGCCCCAGATGCCCAAGGGTGTCCCCAGACCCCCAAGATGGACCATACCATGGGGTGACCCCACACCCACAGGGTGGCCCCGGCCTGACTCCAACAGCCTGAGTGGGTCCCAGACCCTGGGGCGCCCCAAGACCCCCAAAGGGACCCCAAGACCTTCAGGTGCCCCAGGAGGACACCAACTCCCTGGGGTGCTCCCACACACCCAGAGGGACCCCAACACCCTGGGGTGCCCCAGACCCTCAGAGGGACCCCAACACCCCAGGGTACCACCAGACTCTCGGAGGGACCCAACACCCTTGGGTGCCCCAACTCCCAGGGGGACCCAACACCCTACGGTGCCCAGACCCTCAGAGGGACCCCAACACCTTCCCTCAGATGCTCCAGGGGACTCCAACATCTTTGGGTGCCCCCCACATGCTGTATGTGCCCCAGGAGGACTCCAACACCTTGGGGTGCCTCCAGACCCCCAGAGAGACCCCACACACCCTGGGGTGCCCCCAGACCAAGGGGACCCCAACACAGTGGGGTGCCCCAGACCCCCAGGGTGTCCCCCAACATCCTGCAGTGCCACCAGACCCCCAGAGGACCCCAACACCCTGGGGTGACCCCAGACCCTCCAGGGAACCCCAACACCTGGGGTGTAGCAGGAGGACCCCAATACCCTGGGGTGCCCCAGATCCCCAGAGGGACCCCAACACCCCAAAGTGTCCCAGATACCTGAGGGGGACCCCCCCACACCCTGGGGTGACCCCAGACCCTCCAGGGAACCCCAACACCCTGGGGTGTAGCAGGAGGACCCTGAGGTGCCCCAGATCCCCGCAGGGACACTGATACCCTGGGGTGCCCCAAACCTTTAGGGGGATCCAAATCCCTGGGGTGCCCCCACACCCCCAAGAGGGACCCCAACACCCAGGGACACCCCAGACCCCCCGAGGGATCCCAACACTCAGGGGTGCCCCCATCCTGGCGCCTTGGGGGGGGTCCCCAGCCACACTCACCATCCCCACCGCAGCCCTGGGCTGGGGGTCCCCAGGGCACCCCAGCTTTTACCCCCCCCGCCCGTTATCACCCCGAGCTAAACTGGGCGGCGGATGCGAGCGGGTGTTCGGGCCAAACTTGGTGCTGGTGCCAACACCCCCGGGTTGTGCCGGACACAAGCCAGGCCGGGCCCCCCCGGGTGTCACCAGAGGGGGGGGACACACTATTTTTGGCTGCTTGGGAAGGGGGCCGAGCTGTGGCATTCCGGAACATGAAACAGCCCCCCGGGGGGTTCATCTATGTGCCCCCCTGTATGGGGTGGGCTGGGACCCGCTGGGTTTTGGGGTGCTGCAGGTGGTGGGAGAAGGATTTAGCCCTTGGTGGGGGTTCGTGCTCCCTTTTGGGGGGGTCAGCGCTGGGAGGGGGAGGCTGGTGTCCCCATTGCAGGGACGAGGCTGGAGGGTTTCCCCAAAAATTGGTGCCCTGCCACATCTGGTACCACTCCGGTGTACCCCAGTCGGTCTCTGCACCCCCAGGCTCACCAGTGGGGGCCGGCCTGGCCCCCCCCTTCTCCCCTGACCCCCAAGTACGTCCCAGGCAGCTCCTTATCTCTCAGCCAACCCCCCAGGGGGGGGTCTAACCCCCAGCGAAGGGGCTGCGGGGCCGCACAGAAGCCCCCACTCCCTGCAGCTGGGTGAGGATGCAGGGGCTGGGGAGGCCCAGGAAGACCCTTGGCTGCCCCACATGTGTGGGGCAGCCCCATATGGGGGGGTGGAGACGAGGAGCTCTCGCTCAAGCGGCCCCGGAGGAGAAGTCCACGCAAACCCCGTTTATTGGGGAGCCAGGAGCCGCCTCTGCCGGCGGCAAATCCCTTCCCGCGTCCGTCTCTGCTCCTCGCAGAGCTCCTCACGGGACCACCGTCCTCCCACACCCCCCCCGCCTTCATCCTCCTCATCCTCCCCCCCGAGTCCTCTCTCACTGCCCCATCATGCAGGCCATTTTGCAGGCGACGGCCGAGATGAGCGCGGCCCCGCGCCCGCTGCCTTCCTCCGACTGGATGAAGGTGATGTCGCAGCCGGGCGTCAGCTGCCGAACCGTGGCGTGGAAGCGATCCTTGAAGCTGCCAGGGGGGGGAAAAAACCCCAAAAAAACAGGGTCAAGGCTTGGGGGGATGCAGGAGGAAGAGGAAGGGGGTGGTGGCGGGTGGAAGGCTCCCAGGGATCCTCACCTGGGATGGAGCTTGTAGACGGAGCCGTCCACCCCCACGGTGATTTTGAGGGTCTCCTGGCTCCGGCTTTCCCGCATGCGGTTGATGACACCGGCCAGCCCGGCCGAGCACATCTGGGCGGCGCGAGTGGAGACGCTCTCACAGACCATCCGCACGATGTCACAGTCCGTCCCCGAGGGCAGCAGCTCAAAAGCCGTCAGGATGTTGTAGATCTGCTTGCGGTCATCGGAGTCACTGGGATGGGGAGAAAGGGGTGCGTCAGCCAGGGGATGGGGGGACACCGTGGGGGACAGTTGTAGAGGGCTGGTGTGGGGTGACGGAACGGGGGACCCCGATATGGGACAGTCGGAGCAGGGTGGTGTGGGGTGATGGGACAAGGGACCCTGATGTAGGACACCCTGGTGTGGGGTGACAGGACAAGGGACCCCGATATGGGACAGAACAGGCTGGCGTGGGGTGACAGAACAGACACCCCAATGTGCCTGCACCGCTGTGGGGTGACAAGATGGAAGACCCCAGTGCGGAGCAGCACAGGGGGATGGTTTGGGGGTGCCGGCCACCCCCCCCCCAAGGCCCCGCCAGCCCCGTACCTCTCGATCTGTGACATGAAGCGGGTCTCGAAGGTCCCGCGGGTCTTGAGCTTCTCGGAGGCCTCCCCGTTGAAGAGCAGGTTCTCGTCCACCAGCTTCAGCAGCACCAGCCGGACGATCTCCCCCATGTACTTCCCCCCGATGATCTTCTCGTAGCTGGGGGGGGACACACACAGGCGAGGGGGCGGCCATCAGGGCCAGGACCTGGGGCGGGGGGGGCCACGTCCCGCAGCACCCCCTCTTTCCTTCCCCCCTCCCTTGCCGGATGCGTCCCTGCGCAGGCCCCCCCCGCTTTGGGAGTACCTGTGATGAGTTGCTCCAGCCTCAGCTGAGCCCAGCGTGGCGCGGGTGGGCAGGGGGAAGGAGAAGGGTGGGTGGAGGGGACGCAGCTGGGGACAGGGGGGGACACCCAGAGGAACTGGCTCTGTCCTATTCCTTACAGTTGCTGACCGGGGTTAAGTGAGGTCTCGTCCACCACGCGGTCGTACTCCAGGAGGAACTCGTCCAGCTCCCCCGAGGCGCCGAAGGCCCCCCACTCCGTGTTG
Organism: Strix aluco; assembly: GCF_031877795.1. Classification (NCBI taxonomy): domain Eukaryota; kingdom Metazoa; phylum Chordata; class Aves; order Strigiformes; family Strigidae; genus Strix; species Strix aluco. The sequence goes on along the minus strand of NC_133958.1, from coordinate 1,311,490 downwards.
ACGCACATCCGCCCCTCGTCGCCCTCCACCAGCTCCACGTTCTGCATCTCCTCCATGTAGCAGGCGTTGCAGCCCGTCCCTGCCAGCGGGAACCAGTGAGGTGATGGGACAAGGGACCCTGATATGGGACAGTCAGAGCAGGCTGGTGTGGGGGGATGGGACAAGGGACCTGATATGGGACAGTCAGAGCAGGGTGGTGTGGGGTGACAGGACAAGGGACCCCAATATGGGACAGTCAGAGCAGGGTGGTGTGGGGTGACGGGACAAGGGACCCCGATATGGGACAGTCAGAGCAGGGTGGTGTGGGGTGACGGGACAAGGGACCCCGATATGGGACAGTCAGAGCCGGCTGGTGTGGGGCGATGGGACAAGGGACCCCGATATGGGACAGTCAGAGCAGGGTGGTGTGGGGTGACAGGACAAGGGACCCCGATATGGGACAGTCAGAGCAGGGTGGTGTGGGGCGACGGGACAAGGGACCCCGATATGCGACAGTCAGAGCAGGGTGGTGTGGGGTGACAGGACAAGGGACCCTGATATGGGACAGTCAGAGCAGGGTGGTGTGGGGTGATGGGACAAGGGACCCCGATATGGGACAGTCAGAGCCGGGTGGTGTGGGGCGATGGGACAAGGGACCCCGATATGGGACAGTCGGAGCAGGGTGGTGTGGGGTGACAGGACAAGGGACCCTGATATGGGACAGTCAGAGCGGGCTGGTGTGGGGTGACAGGACAAGGGACCCTGATATGGGACAGTCAGAGCGGGCTGGTGTGGGGCGACGGGACAAGGGACCCCGATATGGGACAGTCAGAGCAGGGTGGTGTGGGGTGACGGGACAAGGGACGTTGACCCGCCAACATCCGCGTCCCTCCTGTCCTCAACAGCTCCGGGGGGTGGGGGGCAGCCGGTGCCGCGGCCTGGGGAGGGGGGGGCTGCGCTGGGAGCTGCACCCCCCCACCCTGACGCGGATGGGGAAGCTCAGCCCTGCTGCTCCCCCCTGCTCCTGCCCCGCAGCCCCGGCCGGGGTCCCTGGGGGTCCCCGGGGCTGTGGCCGTCGGGGCCGCGCGGCCGCCGCAGGAGCAGATAAACAGCCGCGCGGTGTTTACCCAGGCCCGGGGGCCGCCGGCGGCCGCTGTGCAGAGCCCAGATGGCCGCATGGTTGATGGCACTAAAGATAGCGTGGGGCTGGGGGGTGGCGGGGGGCTGCTTCCCTGCGAGGGGGGGGGACACAGAGGAGCCTGTGGGCTTCAAACCCATCCCCACCTCCTGGGCTCCCCAGCACGGCCAGCGCTGGCCACCCTCAGTGGGTCCCCACCCAAACTGATGCCACCAGCAGCCTGGAGAGAGGATGTCCCTTGGGTGACCAGACCCGTTACGGTGACCACCCCCTTTCCACCCCGAAGGTGCCCCCACCACTGTGCCGGGCAACCAGGCGATGCCATCCAGTGGCCCAACCTCAGGAGGCCTCAGCAGGGTACCGCTGCCACCCCCCCCATGTCCTCAGAGTGTCCCCCCAAAAAGGACAAGCCCCTGATCGCAGCAGGGGAGTGTGAGTGGGGTCGTGGGAATGGTCCCCCCCCCTCGCCTGCGGCGTGTCCCGTCTTACCCACAATCATCCCAACCTCGCACCGGTGATCTTCGTAGTAGCAGGAGATCATCGTGGCCACCGTGTCGTTCACCATCGCCACCACGTCCATCTCGAAGTCCTGGGGAGGGGAGAGGGACCGTCGGGGTCTCACCAGGGGTCCGGGCTGTGCTGCAGCAAGTGGGGCTGGGGCTGGGGGGGTCCCCGAGGATGAGGATGCAGGGGTGCGTCACGCACAGGTGTGGAATGACCCTTCCCAGGGACACGCCGGGCTCCAGTGGCCCCGTCGCGGGGACAGCTGGGGGGGCCGGGTTCCCCCCCCACCGCGGTACTGGCACGAACCGTACGATCGTCTCACCCCTCGCCGTTTGATGGCGTCTCTCAGCAGCCCAACCACGTTGTTCCCTTCCGCGCCGGAGGCTTTGAAGCCCTTGGTCCAATTCAGGAGGATGCCCTGCAGCGAGGGGAAGACCGAAATGGGGCTGTGGGTGTAGCTGGGTCATGGGGACCCTCAGGTCCTCGTCCTGCCCAGCCACCCCCTCACCTTGTCGATGTCCTCGTGCCGCACGGGGAAGGAGAAGGTGAAGCCCAGGGGCAGCTTTTTGTGCTTCATCTGGTGCTTGTCCAGGAAATCGGAGATGCACTCGGAGATGTAGTCGAAGAGCTGGAAGAGAGGAGGTCCAGGCTTTGCTGGGGGCCATCCCCATCCTCCCACTGCCCACAGCCGGCCACTGTCCCCACCGAGGGTCCCCCGAGCGTGGCCACCTCCCCGCCACCCCTGGCTTCTGCCAGCTGGAGGGATGAGGGACGTACCCACCAGCGTTCCCACCAAAGCGTGGCACTGCCTGCCCCTGCCTGGTGACAGGGACCGTGCAGGAGGGGACAGGATGTGAGCCCAGCTCACCATCTCGGCCGTCCCCGTCATGGCATCCTCCGGGATGGAGTACATCTGGTGCTTCGTCTTCACCTTCCACTGCCCTTCCTCCCCCTCACCCACTTTCACCAACATCACACGGAAATTGGTGCCACCGAGGTCCAGCGACAGGAAATCTCCAACCTCTGCAAAGCCAGGGAGGGGGGACACAAGGGGACGGGCTCAGGGGGGGGTCTTGGCCTCCCACACCAAGCTGGGCGCGGTCCGGGGAAAAGGTGACATGGCAAGGGAGCAGGAGGGACCCTGCCCAGCCTGGCAGCGCCGTACCTGAGCCCTCAGGTGTGGAGCGGACGTAGGTGGGCAGCATTTTGACAGAGGCTTCCTCGTGCGTCTCCAGCTTTAGCCCTCGGTCCATCTCTTTTTGCATCCTGTACATCACCTTCTTCAGGTCCTCTTCCTTCAGCCGAAACTCCGACAGGATCCGCTCCACCTGTGGCAGGACGGGCGGCATCAGCTCAGGACAGGGGCTACGGGCCGTGGGTGGCCTGAACCGCAATAAATAATCCAAATTTTCCTTCCCCTGGCCCTGGTTTTCCCCATCAGTGCACAGACACCTCGAAACCCCTCATCCCATCTCTCTGCTCTCCAGAGCTGGTGACGTGCTGGTGACTCCGCAGGACCAGCACAAGCTGCTGCTGGCCCCAAACTCTCTCCCGGTGCTGCCTGCGAGAATCCACACTCGGCACAGGAGTCCCCACGCCGTCGCTTTCAGCTCGTTGCTTTTTCACAAGCTCAGCCCGTTGCATCGAAGCCGTCACCATTCCAGCAGGGCTTGGACCTGGGACATCCCGTCCTGCCAAATCCCAGGGTCTCTCCCAGCAAGGAGCGCTCCCAGCGATGCCATTTAGGGGCTTGGCAGTTCCCACCGAGGAGGTGGGACCCCTCCGTGGCTGCGATGAGGATGCCGGCATCTTCCTCGGTCCCCCCGCGAGCCAGCAGCATCCCTCTCACAGAATCCCAGAATCCTTCAGGCTGGAAAAGCCCCTCGGGATCATCGAGTCCAACCCTCAGCCCGACTCTACAAAGTTCTCCCCTACCCCACATCCCCCCACAGCTCATCCAAACGGCCCTTAAACACCCCCAGGGATGGGGACTCCACCCCCTCCCTGGGCAGCCTATTCCACTCTCTGACCACTCTGGCGGCGAAACATTTTCTCCTCCTGTCCAGTCTGAACCTCCCCTGTTGCAGTTTAAAGCCGTTCCCTCTCGTTCTGTCACTAATTCCCTGGGAGCAGAGACCAGCACCAACCTCTCCACAACGTCCTTTCAGGGAGCTGCAGAGAGTGATGAGGTCTCCCCTCCCCTTCTCCTCCTCACACTGAACAGTCCCAGCTCCTTCAGTCGCTCCTCACAGGATTTATTCTCCCTTCATCCCCCATTTTCCACCCATCAAACTTGGCACGAACAGAGGGCCGAGGGCAGGCAGGCGGGTGGGCAGCCAGAACCACGGGCAGGATAGAAAAAGTATTATCGGGAAATGCTCCCTGCCTCGCTACCAGGGAGAATCGCAGGGCCCACTCGAGGAAAGCGCCTGGCAGGCAGGACCTGTATTTACCCTTTACGTAGCAACCCCGGGCTCCGCCGCCGGCGCAGCCTCCATTAGCCACGGCACGTAATCGGGGGCAGGCAGCCCCGGGCTGTCAGATGGAGCTGGGGGGAGAGCGAGCGCTCGCTGCTCGGCCAGATGTAGCCGGCAGCATTAGAGGGCTCATTAGTCACCGGGATCCGGGCAAGCTTAAAACACTCCTGCTTGCACTTTCACCGGCAGACCGATGTTTTCCTCGAGGCTGCTGCAGTTTCCCGACGGGTTTCAGGGTGGGGGGCTCTGTAAAAGCCTTTGGGATGTGATTCGGAGCGTCCTGGCGTTGGGAGGGCACCCGCTGCCTCGGCCTGACCCCCCCAGTGCATCCATCCTGCTAAACCACCCGGCCCTGAGCGCTGGCCGTCAGCCTCCAGCCACGCCCCGAGCGGGGGCTCACCCCAAATATCTCCTTGTCCCAAAAGCTCCTGCCCCTCAGAGCCCTCGTGCCTGGGCGGCCTCAGCCACCACCCACAGCCTGAGGGGGATCCTGGCACCCTGGCACCTCTCCAGCCACCCTCCCCAGCCCACCCGGGTGCCAACGCCCGGGGGCTCTGTTAACACCGAGCCCCCGAGGTGCCATTAAGCCACGGCTGCACCACAGGGGACACCGCCGTGCCGGGGGACATCGCTGTGCCGCTGGCCACCCCAGAAAGGGGCCAGGGCAGCCCAAGGCAGCACCGTGGCGAGGTTTGCCGTGACACTGAGGGGGTTCAGCCTGGACAGGCTTGGAAAAATCCTGCCTGGAAAAGCACAGGGCTGGATTTGACCATCTTGCTGGAGCCGGCGGCTGAAGGCATTCGGCGCTCCATGATGCGGAAGCCATCCTGCGGCTCCGCTCAGCACACGAACGCCAAATTTCCCGTGGCTCGAGGGTCCCCAGCCCTGGGGCTGGCACCCAAGGATGACAGCAGGGGGGCTGAGTTTTATTTCTCCAACAGTTTTTCCATCTCAGGTGCCACATGCCCCAACTCATCCCTTCTCTCGCCTCCAAAATGACAGGTTTGGCTCTTCCTTGGTGGGATTCGGCTCTTCCCACGCGACCCAAACCGGCTCTCGGCTTCCCAAGGAAACTGTTTGCTCTGACGCATCTTGCAAATGGGACAAAGCTGGAAACCACGCAGCTGGATCCTGCGGTGGCTGGTGATGTCCGACTCTACCAGCCACGCGCTCCTGCCCCCAGCACGTGCCATGTCCCTTCAGTGTCCCCCTGGATGTCCCAGCCTGGAGTGGGGAAGCGTCTTGCTGTCCTTGCCCGTGGCCCTGTGAGCTCAATCCATCCAGGAGAAGAGACGGGAGCGGCGGCTCCCAGCCGGCGTTTGGCCAGGGATGAGCCGGGTGCCATCCTCCTGGGTTCCTCGGTGGCCGACCAGCCGAAGGAGGTGATGGGCCCCATCTCATCCCGGGGACGGCAGCCGCTTGGCTGGCAGCAAGATGCCAAGGGCGATGCCCAGACGGTGGGAGCACCCCAGCCCGGCAGCGTGGTCCCACAGACGCTCCCGGCTCTGTCCCGAGTCCTCGCTGGTGTGGGCACGGGGGCATGGCCTGTGCCGGGCCGAGACCCAGCACACCAAAATGCAGAGCCCTGGCTGGCGGCGCTGGGTCCCCTCCCTGGAGGGCGCTTTGGGGTGATCTCAGGGACAGGGACCCCCCTGGGGACGTTGGGGCTGACTCCAGGCTGCCTGGCTTTGCCCCCCGGAGCCAGTGTCCTCCCGGCCAGCTGTCCTTCCCTCCCGGCTACCTCTGTCCCCAGCATGGACCTGGCCTGGCAGGAGATGCCCGCAGCACCCGGCTGGGGGGGCCGGCAGCCCAGGGAGGATCCGCACCACTCCCCGCACCTGCCATGTCCCCCCACCCCGTCTCCCCGCCAGCCCCCCGCCTGCCCCAGGATCGCCCCGGCAGCGGCCTCACCTTCTCCTTCCTGCCGCTCTCCATCCTGGCTCGGTGATCCAGCATGGGGGCAGCCGTCGGGGCGGGGTGGGCTGCGGGCCGAGCCGTCCCCCCCCAAACCCCCGGGCACCCCGCCGCGGTGCCTGGCCCGGGGAGCGAGCCCCCTTCCCCGTCCTGGCAGTCGTCCGGTCGGCGCTGGGCTGCTCCGTCCCTCGCTCCGCCGGGGGATGCTCCACTTTCGCCGCTTTATCTCATCGACGCCCAGCAGCGGCCGCCTCCTCTCCAGCACCCGCTGAGGGGGGGGGTCCCGATCTTCCCCCCCCCCGGCCTCTGGACCCTCAAGCAGAGGGGCAGGGAGAGGGGCCCGGTGCCCCGGTGGGCTCAGCTCTCTCACCCCGCATCTCGGGGCCGCCTTCACGCCGGGGGGACGCAGGTCACGCTCTCCCCACTCGCTTCTTTTCACCGGTAAATTTATTTACCGGCGCGCCAGATGGGTTCTCAGCGCGGCGAGGGGTCACGAGTCCACACCGGTGGGTTTCTACAACCAGCGGGGAAGTCCCGGCGTGACGGCGAGGCTTGGCCGGGACCCCTCCCCACCCGGGGCTGCTGGCCCCGTCATGCAAAGCACCACGCCCCGGGCCACCCGTGTCCCCGCTCCAGTTGTCATATCAACGCCTCGATGTCCTGGCGGCAGTGGCAAGCACTCCACCGGACGGCTTAGCAACCCGGCATGCTCCCATGGAGACCGCGCCGGGCCGGAGGAGCCCGTGGCTCGATGACAAAGGTTACGGCCACCCCGGTGAGGGGCCGAGGGTGACTGGGAAGTGCTCTGTGCCCCCGGGGATGCCAGGATTGATGCCGGGTGCCGCGGCGGACTGAGGACAGCTGCCGGATTTGGGGGATGGGGACATGGCGATCCCCCCTTACCCCCAGATTGGTGCTGTCAGCCAAGTGTTGGGGGGTACCTGGGGGGTCCCAATGGGCAGGATGCTCCCGGCCGCCGGTGGACCCCAAAACCTCCCGGTGTTGGTCCGTGGCAGCATCCCCTCAGACCCAGAGCTGGGGAGGGAGAAGCAAGGGTGCCCAGGAAGCCTGGGTGGGTGCTGAGGGGGGAATGGCACCCCCACGGGGGAAGGAGGGGTCTCTGGGGAGGGCAGAGGGTTTGGGGGTGTCACGGCAGGGCCTGGTGGGGGGGGGCAGTGTCACCCCACAGTGTCTCATCCCCACCCTGCCCATGGCCCTGCGCTGTGGGGGCACCCAGGGGGCAGGGGAAGGCTGAGGCACCCCTGCCCCAGCCACAGGTGCCCACCCTGTGGGGGGAGCTGGCCCTAGAGAGGGGTCCCCACCCCACAGAGGGGTCCCAAACCCTTGGGTGGTGCATCCGCACCCCATCAGTGGGCCCCCGCCCTATGGGGAAGAGGCCAGCCCCACAGAGGGGTCCCCAACCCACAGAGGGGTCCCCCCCGCGGGCAGGACAGCCCCACAGAGGGGTCCTCACCCCACAGGCGGGTCCCCGAAGCCACGGGGACAGGCCAGCCCCACAGAGGGGCCCGCCCCGGGCTGCGGGAGATGCCAGTCCCCCAGAGGGACCTCCGCCTCGTGGAGGGTCCCCACGCCATGGGGGGAAGCCACCCCACTGAGGGTCCCCCCAGGGAGAGGCCACCCCCCCTGACGGGGCCCACGGGACCCCCCACAGACGGCCCCATCCCCGTCGGCCCCGCGCAAAGGACGCCGGGATAGAGCGCCCCCCGCCGGAGGTCCTGCGGGAGAAGCCCCGCCCCATCACACCAGGACGGCGCTGATTGGCCGTCCAGCTCGGAGGCGGGGCGAGAGCGAGAAACACGCGCTTATTGATCAAGAGGCCGAGGGGGGCGGGGCTTACCAGGCGCATGCGCAGTGCCGCCAAGGCCCCGTGGCAGTGCCCCGGGCCGGTGTCACTTCCGGTCGCCGCGGTTCTGCTTCCGGGTCGGGCTCATTCCCCCGTCGGCCGCCGCCTCCTCACAGCCGGGTCCGGAGCCACCGGTACCGCGGGTCGGGCCGGGCAGGGGGGTTGGACCGGGAGGGGCTGCTCTAGCCACGGGGGGGCGAAGATTGGGACGCTGAGCTGGGTTTTACCGGGTGGGGACTGGGCTATACTGGCGCGGGGGTCGGGGCTGGGCCAGCTGGGGGGGCGGGATGGGTTAACTGGGTTATACTGGGGTGGAGGCTGGGTTAACTGAGTTATACTGGGGCTGAGGGACTGGGTTATGCTGGAGGGGAGGGGGCTGGGTTGTACTGGAGGGGACTGGGTTGTATTGGGGGCGAGGGCTGGGTTAGCTGGGTTGTACTGGAGGGGACTGGGTTGTATTGGGGGCGAGGGCTGGGTTAGCTGGGTTGTACTGGAGGGGACTGGGTTGTACTGGGGGCGAGGGCTGGGTTAGCTGGGTTGTACTGGAGGGGACTGGGTTGTACTGGGGGCGAGGGCTGGGTTAGCTGGGTTGTACTGGAGGGGACTGGGTTGTATTGGGGGCGAGGGCTGGGTTAGCTGGGTTGTACTGGGGCTTGGGTTATACTGGGGGGGTCTGGGCTAGTTGAGGCCAGGGTGGGGGCTCATTGCTGGGGCCGTCCTGACTGAGGGGGTCGGGCTGGCTGGGCCGGGGGAGAAAAGGGGCGGGGGGTCAGGGCGGGCTCTGGGGGTGTCGGGCAGGTGGGTGAGCGCAGGGTGCCTGGGGCTGGTCTTAAAGGATGGAGGAAGGGTTTGGGTGAGGCAGGGGTGGGAGGAGGGGTCCTGGGGGGGCTCAGCCGTGCAGGGGGGGCCACCGGCCGCCTGGACTCTGAGCCTGGTGGCAACCTGGCCCCCGCCTCACCTCCTGCTTCTCCTTCCTCTGCCCAACAGCAGAAGACGCCACGATGAGGCTCTACAGCCTAAGTGTCCTTTATAAAGGTGACCCCAAAGTGCATTTACTGAAAGCTGCTTATGACGTGTCCACCTTCAACTTCTTCCAGAGATCCAGGTGGGTGCCTGGAGTGCCAGATGCCCTGAGGGAGGCTGGGGGGGGAAGGAAATCTCCCCTGTGTGCTGCAGGGCTGACACGTGGCTCGGGCACGACCTTGGGGAGAGGGAGCAGAAGCTTTTGGAGAGTTTTCTGCTCCTGTGTCACCAGGGATGTGGTGGCAGCAGTAACAGGCTTCTCCTAAGGGATGAACCCCCCAGAGACGCTCCCTGCACGCGCGGTTCAGTGCTGCAAGATCCACTTTGAGCGATCTTTCAGCCTCAGGAACAGGGCAAAACCTCGCTTCCCCTGAGAGCCGATGCCAGGGCCAGCCCCGGGAGGTCAGGTTTGACTTGGTAAATCATCCGCTGTAGCCAAGCGATAAAATGTGGGTGCAGGGAAACACCCCGAGTGCTCGGGTCAGCTGCTCCCCCTCCAGCGAGTGCCTGAACCACCAGTCACGGCGGCTCCTGGGGTGTGAGAGGTGGGTGGGAGGAGACTTGTCTTTGTGTCAGACTGACAGAGCTCGCCTGACACCTCCACTATCTCTTTATTTACGTGTTTGGTCTAATCTTAAACTTTTCCAAGCCCACAAACCTCTGCTCGGGTTATTGTAACGGCCTCAGGTGAGCTAGTTCAGCCCTCAACGCCAACCTGGCTCCAGGGTGTGCAGCTCCGTGCACGCAGAGAGATCACAGAGCTCTCTCAGCAGCTTGCAGCTGAGGGGAGCTCCCAAAAGCCTCTAAAAACTGTAAAATAAAGCAGGTGCCTATTGCAAAACAGCTCGTTTCCCAGCCTCCAGCTCCAGATGATAAAAGCTTTAGGAAATACCAATAGGACTTGAATTTTCCATCCCCCATCCCTGCCAAGATTTTATGGAGCCTCGAGCACGTTTGGTTCTAAAATTCCAGTGATAAAGGGAAAACGCTAAAGTAAGATTGTCTTCAAAAATACTTTCTTAGCCAAATATGCGAGAGGGATAAAGGAGCTGTGCCAGTGCTGCCAACGCACGCGCTCGAAGATGGATTGTGGCGGGTGAAGTAATCTCTGAAAAGCCCAAATTGCTTCGTAGTTGCAGCTCTGGGTTTTCCAGCTCCTGAGAAAATTCCCTGTGTGGTTTTGCCATCGTCTATGGCCGAAAGAGCCGCTTCCCAGGCAGCAGGCTGTTTCTCTGCTTAAAAAAAGCTTTTTGGGAACAGCGATGCTGTTTGTGGAGGGTGAGGGGGTGTCTGTGCTCATTAGTCTCGCAGCTTTTTCTCTGGTGGTTAATCATTTGCTGAGCTGTTTCTTCTGTCGTGCTCAGAGGGGCTGCTGGTGCCTAGGTGTGGTTTAAGGTGCGGTTCACTTAAGTTTGGGTTAAAAACGCTGCGTGTGCATTTTTTGAGGCTGCGGAGTTACCAAAGAGTTGGGTTTGGGCATAAATCTGGGATAAATGCAGTTGTAGTTCCTGGGAGCTGGGAAAACCTGTTGGGCAGGGGGATGGGGATGGGCTGGCTGTGCCAGCGCGGGGTGTGTGCTGTCCAACCTCTGCCGAATAATTTCACAGAATCACAGAATCATCTCGGTTGGAAAGGACCTTGAAGATCATCCAGTCCAACCGTTAACCCAGCACTGACAGATCCCAACTCCACCAGATCCCTCAGCGCTGGCTCAACCCGACTCTTCAACCCCTCCAGGGATGGGGACTCCCCCCCTGCCCTGGGCAGCCCATTCCAACGCCCAACAGCCCCTTCTGCAAAGAAATCCTTCCTAAGAGCCAGTCTGACCCTGCCCTGGCGCAGCTTGAGGCCATTCCCTCTTGGCCTGCCGCTGGTTCCTTGGCTCAAGAGACTCATCCCCCCTCTCTGCACCCTCCTTTCAGGGAGTTGCAGAGGGCCAGGAGGTCTCCCCTCAGCCTCCTCTTCTCCAGACTAAACCCCCCCAGTTCCCTCAGCCGCTCCCCATCAGACCTGTGCTCCAGACCCTGCACCAGCTCCATTGCCCTTCTCTGGACACACTCGAGTCATTCAAGGGCCTTTTTGGAGTGAGGGGCCCAAAACTGAACCCACTCATCGAGGGGCGGCCTCACCAGTGCCGAGCACAGGGGTCAGATCCCTTCCCTGTCCCTGCTGGCCACGCCAGGGCTGGTACAAGCCAGGATGCCATTGGCCTTCTTGGCCACCTGGGCACACTGCTGGCTCATGTTCAGCCACTGGCAACCAACCCCCCCAGGTCCCTCTGTGACTGGTAGCTTTGGGAGGGTCAGAGGGGGTGAGGTCTTTGGTGGCTGATTCCTCCTGGAATACTGTGCAGTTGTGATGGCTGCGGCCGCCAGCAGATCCCCAGAGCAGGAGGAACGTGCTGATCCTCTGTTTCTGCTGAAGCTGGATGTTAAGAAATCTTTGGGCCGGTCTTTTCTCTGCAGCGCCTGGAAACCCGACGGGTCAGAGTCTCGGTGGAGCCAGCATCCGATCGCGTGGTGTCCGGGCTGGGAGAAATGCAAAAAAACCCCTAAGGAATATGTAAAGTGTGAGAGGCACATCCCTGCTCTGGAGTTGCTTCCAGCCCTGGAAGGCAGCGAGGAAACCGCGGTCTTTGATGTCCGTTGATGTTTAGTTGGTGCCGCATCACGTGAAGCTCCTAAGTGGGAGCTGTTGGTGTTGAGGGGGGCTTGAGCAAACTGTATTCTGAGCTCTGAGGTTTCCCCTCCTGGGACTTTCCAGCTCAAGTGGGGAATTTGTCGCCTCAAGTTCATTAATCCTGGTGTACACTGGGAACACGTTTGTTTTGCACTTGCTCGTGATTTTTGGCTTCTTTTACTGTGGGGTGAAGAGGAGGGTTTACGCAAGAAGCCTGTTTGGCAGGACTCGAGTCTGGGCTCAGGAATGTTTTCCAGACTTAGAGCGAGTCTGGTTTAAGGATGTTCATTAATCTTGACTCAAAGTGTAGGTAGCTGAGGTGTGTTTGCAGGTTGCTGGTGCCTTGTGTGGGATTCGGGTCAGGGCCCCAAGTATGGGATCAAAGCTCAGGTGGGAGAAGGGGCCTGAGCTGGGCAGATGCGTGGCTCAACGGTGTTTTATTTTCTGCTGAAAGGCAAGTTCAGCCCGTGGACACGAGTCCCTCGCCGCAGCCGGGGGGATGTGGGTGCTCCCCTGGGCCTGGCGAAGCTGGAGGTGTTTGAGTGGTGGCTGCAGGGTCCAGCCTCTTCCCTGAGGAAATCCCACAGCTCAGCCACATCCCCACGACCCAAACGTGGTGGGGGGGTTGTGGGGAAGGGTTTCAGTGCACCCAAAACGCCAAGGACCTGTGGGACAGCTCATCACCCCCAGGGCCACCACATCACCCCCAGGGCCACCACACCAGCACCCCACAGCTCTCGGGTCCCCTCGCCGACTCAAGCACCGACGCTTTGTGTTCGCAGCGTGCAGGAATTCATGACCTTCACGAGCCAGCTGATCGTGGAGCGCTCGGAGCTGGGCAGCAGAGCCTCCGTCAAGGAGCAAGGTGAGAGGATAACCCGGGGTCAGCACGTGCAGCCTCACGTGCTTCGTTCCTTGTCCATTTATGATAAAAAACAAGACCTTGAAACAGCGCCTGGGCGAGCACTGGAGGCGTGAGGTGGCTGAGCCGGGCGAGAGCCCAGCCCGCCCTGTTAGAGAGGTTACGGGCAGAGCAGGCTTTATAACTCTCCTTCGAGCTTTATAACTCTCCTCGCCACCCTCGGGACGCTCGGAGCTGCCGGGCTGTACGGCCACCACCCCTCAGCTGTCCTGATTTGTCCCATCCCCGGCCCGCATGGCAGCTGTGGCCCTCCGAGGGGCGGCTGTGCTGGCTCAGCCTCCTTCCCCCCTCCCTCGAGCTCTGCTGTGTGAGTCTGGGCTCCACGCCCCGATTTCTGGCCTCGTCACCAGCCTCCCCGCCCAGCTCCACGTGCCTCTGGAACCCCGAGACGCACAGGGCGCGGTCTGGAGTTGGCTGCTGCGGCCTCTTTAATGACACTCCAGGCTTGTGACAAGTTGGTATTTATTAAAATCAGGCTGAGCGCTTCCCCCTCGGGTTTTTGTTTAACTCTGGCAGTACCTGCTGCCCTGGAAGGTTAGCGTCGTGTCCCGCGCCACGTGGCCAGGCTGCGGTAACCTGCTCAAGTAGAATTTGGGGCTGATTTTGATCCTCCCTCGAGCCCTTCCTGCCCTCCTGATGAAATCATGCGAAACGCAGTCGCTGGATAAAACCTTCCCATGTGATTCATGGGTTGTGGAAGAGCTGCTGGGGCCAGGTGGGAGGCGCTGGGTGCTGGGGGAGGCTCTGGACCTCCCCGCTGCCTCTCTGATGTGAATTCTCCGCCCAGAGTACCTCTGCCACGTGTACGTGCGGAACGACGGGCTGGCTGGAGTGGTGATCGCAGATAACGAGTATCCGCAGCGGGTTTGCTTCACCTTGCTGGACAAGGTGAGCGCGTGGGCCGGGAGCTCCTCCACACCTCATGCTGCAACGAGGAAACGACCCTCCTGCTCGTTAGCTGGGGGACACTGGCGCTGAGCTGAGCAGGATCCGGCCAGTCCAAAGACTTCCAAGCCGTGCAGTGGCTCGGCTTTGCGCGCTTAGGACTTAGTCCCAGCTCTGCTCTGCTGCCAGCCCAGGCGCTGGCCTGGCAGACACCCCCCGTCCTCCCTGTCTGCTGTGGGGTTTATGTGGGAAAACCGAGTGTGGCCGCGCTCCCGGCGTTGCCAAAAACTTGTGGTGTGTCTGAGCGCCCTGGCAGGGCGCAGGGCTTTGGGGACAGTCAGGGACAGCCAGCCCTACCTGGCGTGGGCACCACTCTTGGTTGTTCACCGAGGAAGTTGGTTTCTGTCTTTTCCCTCAGTTTGTTCAAAAGCGAACAAGGAGGAGGAGAAAAATCTTTTTTTTTAAGGAGAAAATCCCTTCTGCCAGCCGCAGCCCCACAGGCAGTAACCGCCCGCTTCCTTGTGTCACAGGTGCTGGATGAATTCTCCAGGCAGGTCAGCAAAATAGACTGGCCTTCGGGCTCCCCAGAGACAATCAGCTACACGGCCTTGGACGGGTACCTCAGTAAATACCAGGTATGGCCCCCCCGGGTGCTGCGGGGAGGCCGGAAAACGCTCCCCATGGCCCCCAGCATGGGGGGTGGAAGTGCGGGTGACGCCCCGGTGTGTGCCGGGCCACCGGTGCTGCGGGGCTGCTGATGTCCCTGCGGCGACGGTGCTGACACCTTGTTGTTTCTCTCCCAGAACCCCCGTGATGCCGACCCCATGACCAGAGTGCAGGCGGAGCTGGACGAGACCAAAATCATCCTGGTGAGGGGGATGCTCGGGCTGCAACAACTGCTCGGGGCTGGGCTGCAGCGTGGCCCCGAGGCGATGGGGCTGTCCCACCTTCTCCATTCCCCACAGACCTTCCTGGTGCTGCGGGAGCTTCCCCTTCCCCTTCCTCTGGGCTGGCCCAGTTCTACTGGGTTCAGTTTGGGCCCCTCACTCCAAAAAGGCCCTTGAATGACTCGAGCGTGTCCAGAGAAGGGCAACGGAGCTGGTGCAGGGTCTGGAGCACAGGTCTGATGGGGAGCGGCTGAGGGAACTGGGGGGGTTTAGTCTGGAGAAGAGGAGGCTGAGGGGAGACCTCCTGGCCCTCTGCAACTCCCTGAAAGGAGGGTGCAGAGAGGGGGGAGGAGTCTCTTGAGCCAAGGACCCAGCGGCAGGCCAAGAGGGAATGGCCTCAAGCTGCGCCAGGGCAGGGTCAGACTGGCTCTTAGGAAGGATTTCTTTGCAGAAGGGGCTGTTGGGCGTTGGAATGGGCTGCCCAGGGCAGGGGGGGAGTCCCCATCCCTGGAGGGGTTGAAGAGTCGGGTTGAGCCAGCGCTGAGGGATCTGGTGGAGTTGGGAACGGTCAGGGTGAGGTTCATGGTGGGGCTGGAGGAGCTTCAAGGGCTTTTCCAACCCAGATGATCCTGTGGGCACTGACCCCCTTCACTTCCCTCCCTCAAGCCACGGTCCCTTCCCTGCGTAGTGTCACATCCTCGTTTGTCTTCTGCTCCAGATGACCTGCATGTGCTGCCTCCTGCACCGGGGGCTCTTTTCCCGGTCACTGTGACCTTCCCATCTTTACCGGGGCTGGGCTTGCTCCCTGGGTGGCCATGGGACGCGGTGGCACGTCCATCTTCTGCTCGGGGCTGGGGAGGGGTCGGGGAGGGCCCAGGGTGCCAGCACGGTGGGTCAGCGCTGTTTTTTTTTTTGGCAGCACAACACCATGGAGTCGCTGCTGGAGCGAGGGGAGAAGCTGGATGACTTGGTCTCCAAATCGGAGGTGCTCGGGGCGCAGTCCAAAGCCTTCTACAAAACTGTGAGTGCAGCTTCTCATCCCGGGGCGGGGGTCACCCCCTCCCTGAGGAGCCTGGGGCTGGGGAGGGGCAGAACACACCCCCAGGGCAGAGGATGTGGGTGCTGGGCAAGGATCACCCGCTGCTGGCGCAGCCGCTTTGGGCCTGGAGGGAGCTCGGGTGCCCCAAGCCGGGCTGTGGCACTCCCCAGCCCCTCGCTCAGGCCATTCGTTGCCCTGTGGCTAGTGGAGGGTGTTGCAAATCCTGGCTGCGGTGGTTCCTGGCACGGGGTGGGGGCTGAGAGGGTCAGATCTGTGCCGTGACCCTTCGTGGCAAGCCGGGAGGGTTGTGCAGGCGCCCTGGGCCCCCCTCGGGGAGCTGCAGTGAGCCTCACTGCTGGTTTTTTCTTCTCTTCCCAGGCCCGAAAGCAGAATTCCTGCTGTGAAATCATGTGACGCGAAGCCCGGGGTCTCCTGCTCCGGACCACCAGGCCTTCACCCCCCTTCGGCCCTCGACCGTGCCCAGGACAGAAAGAAGCAGCCCAGGGGGGGTTCCCGGGCCTGGGCTGCGCTGCGGGGCCCGGGGCTGGGCGGCCTCGGTGCTGTGGGCTTCTGTGATTTGATTTTCATCTCGAGGGGGGGCCCACGCTGGCCTCGAGCTGGCACCTGTGGGGTGGGGGGAGCACCGGAGACCCCCTGCCCTCATTTTTCCCGAGGGTGGTTTGGACCACGGGCCGCCCGGCCACGTGCCCCCCCCTCTGCCTTTGCACCCGTTAACACTAGCCAGCGCCTCGGTGTCCCGGGGGGGGGCGGGAGAGAGGAGCTGGGGGGAGCTGGGGGGGGGGCTTTTATGTATTTGTGTCCTAAGAGTGAGCCTGGGGGGGTGGGGAGGGGTGGGGGGAAGGGAAGAAGAGGCGCTTTCTCTGCTGGGGGGTTGTCGCCGGTGAACTGGATGCTGTGGCCCCTGTCCCCCCGCCCCGGGGAAGGGGGTTTCTTTGCTTCTGGGGGGCGATGTGGGAAGGAGCCAAGCTGGGGTGGGAAGGGGGGGGGGGCTTGGGCAGCCCACAGCCCCCCCTGATCCCCCGAGTGCCCCCCATTGTGCTGTGTGGGGCTGTGGAAACCACCCCCAGTGCTCCGGTCCCTGTGGGGAGGGGGGTGGCCGGGGTGGGGGGTTCCCTGCAGCTTGGAGACCCCCCCCCCGCCCCTCCCCTGCTCCTGGCTGGCTGGGGGGGGTGCCCAGCAGCCCCCACTGCCTCCTCTTCCTCCTTGGGAAGGGCAAAAACTTTCGCTTGAGGCTGTAACAGTGGTTGGTGTCTTCTCTGTGCCCCTGGCCACAGGGATAAAGTCGTCTTTGGCAGTTGTAGCCCGGCTCTGACTCTCTTTGTGGCTTCCTGGGGGGGGAATTGGGCCAGCGCTGGGACTGGGCACCCCCACGGGCACCCGGGTGGGTGCAGATTCACTCAACCACCTCCCTCCAGCTACTTTTTTTTTTTTTTTTGGTCAGTTGTTTTTCCTCATAATTTATTTGCAGTTTTCCCGAGACAAAAACGAAATCAGAGTCATCTTTTACACTTACAAGGCTCAGAAAGAAAAGACGAAGGGGTTGGGGGGTGGGGGGGGGGAAATATGCCGGGGGTGTGGGGTGGGGGGGTGGGACGGAAAAAGAATGAGAGAAAAGGGGAGGAGAAGAGAAAAATTTGGCAACGATCCACCAGCATTCGTGGGACAGTAACAGCTCAGCTCAGCTCCTCGACATACAGCGTTAGCGCCCGAGGTTTGCTCCCGCGCAAAGGGCATGCAGAAAGAAAAAGATAATAATTTAAAAAAAAAAAAATATCCCCCGGCCCTCCCGCCCCACACACCCCGCCCCCCCCTTACACACACCCCCCCCCCCAGCCAAAAACAGCCCCCAGCAACACACGGCGCCTCCGGACGTGGAGATGGACGAAGGGAAACCCCGGGGAAAAAAAACGCGTGGCCGAGCCGGAGAGCGCCCGGAGTGGGGTGATGCCTCCCCCGGGGAAGAGGAGTCGGGGGCAGACGGGGTCCCCCTGAGCGCTGGCCGGGGGTGCAGGAGGGGAGCGAACGCCCTCGGCCGGAGCCGGGAGCGCTGGCCGGTGCCCCTGGGGGGGGGGGGAGCGGTTGGGGGGGGTCCCCCGGCAGAGCAGCCTGTGCCCCCTAAGAGACCCGTTCTCTTAGTCTAAAGTGCTTTCGATGCTGCGTCAGTGCTGGCTGGATCGCCCCGATCCCCCCACCCTGATCCCCGCCGCCTGGGCTGCAGCCCCCCCTGCCCCTCCCCGGCCAACCTGCCCCCCCCCCCGCCCCCCCATGGCACCCACATCCCCGCCCTCCCCCAACCCCAGCACCCCTGCCAAAACCCGCCAGCACCCAGAGCCGGCACCCAGCCCCCCGCCTGCCCGGGGAGGGGGAAACGAGGTGCTGGGTGTCCCCGTCTTTGTCACCGGGATGGGGGCACGGGGGTGTCTGCTGAGGGACCCCCCTGTAAAGGCACCCACCGTACCCCCCCCGCCCCTTCCCTGCCCCAGCAGCGCCCGGGATCAGCCTGGGTCCCCTGCGGGCATCGCTCCAGGGCCAACTCCAGACTTTTTTGGGGGGGGGGTGTGTCGTTCCCCGCTTACCCCCCCCTCATCGTCCCCCCATCCCGTTTACCACCCGGCAGCCCCCCAAGCCCGCAGCACCCCCGTGGCCGGGGATCCCCGTGGGAATTCAAAAATAAAGAGCTCTCTCTATGTACAGGGACCGGGAGGGAAAAGAGCGAAAGCGGAGTCCAAAGAACAACATCCACCACCAGCAACAGCGAAACGCCACAAGCACAGCCGGGGAGGGGGGGGCTGGGACCCCCCCCGCCACCACCACCCCCCCCTGCCAGCCGGGAGACACCCCTACCCCCCCCCAGGTGGCGATGGGCAGAGAGGGGGGGGGTCTGGCCGCGGGGGCATCCCCCCCAGCCTCCCCTGCCTGTGGCCGAGCGGCTGGGTTGGTTTTTGGGTGCGTGTTTGGTTGGGGTTTGTGGTTTGGTTTGTTTTTTTTTTTTTCCCTTTTTTTTTTTTTCCACTTTTTTGTTGTTGTTGTCATTGTTTTGGCTTTTTTTTTTTTTTTTTTTTTTGTCTTTTTGTTTTCTGCAAACACAGGCACTGGAGGGGGGGAGGAGCAGGGGCCGGGGCGGAGGGGGGACAGGCATGCGGACGCGTGCTTCGGGGCCGCAGCTCCGGCTGCCGGCTCGGCTCCCATCGCCGTCTCCGTCGGGCTTGGAACCAGGACAGCCACCGCCAGCTCTGCGGGGATGGGGGACCCCCCGCTGCCGGTAAGCCAGAACCAGGGCACCCCAATAGAATCACAGAATCCCAGAATCCTTCAGGCTGGAAAAGCCCCTCGGGATCATCGAGTCCAACCCTCAGCCCGACTCTACAAAGTTCTCCCCTACCCCACATCCCCCCACAGCTCATCCAAACGGCCCTTAAACACCCCCAGGGGTGGGGACTCCACCCCCTCCCTGGGCAGCCTATTCCACTCTCTGACCACTCTGTCAGGGAAACATTTTTCCCTCCTGTCCAGTCTGACCCTCCCCTGTTGCAGTTTAAAGCCGTTCCCTCTTGTTCTGTCACTAATTCCCTGGGAGCAGAGACCAGCACCAACCTCTCCACAACGTCCTTTCAGGGAGCTGTAGAGAGTGATGAGGTCTCCCCTCCCCTTCTCCTCCTCACACTGAACAGTCCCAGCTCCTTCAGTCGCTCCTCACAGGATTTATTCTCCAGGCCCTTCCCCACCTCGTTGCCCTCCTCTGCCCTCGCTCCAGCCCCTCGAGATCTCTCTCGGATTGAGGTGCCCAAAACTGGACACAACCCTCCAGGTGTGGCCTCACCAGTGCAGAGCACAGGGGGACTGTCACCTCCCTGCTTCTGCTGGTCACACTAGTGCTGATACAAGCCAGGAGGCCGTTGGCTTTCTTGGCCCCCTGGGCACACTGCTGGCTCATGGTCAGCTGCTTGTCAATTAGAACCCCCAGACCCGTCTCTCCCAGACAGCTCCAGCCACCCCTCCCCAAGCCTGTAGCCACGCAGGGGGTTGTTGTGGCCCAAGGGCAGGACCTGGCACTTGCCCTTGTTGAAGCTCATCCCGTTGACGTTGGCCACCGATCCAACCTATCCAGGTCTCTCAATAACACCCCCCCACTCCCTCAAACCCCAATCCCCGGCGCTCACCTTCACTGGAGCGGGGCGACGGGGGCCCCCGAGCCGTGGAAGTGGACGTTCTGCCACTTGCCGTCGCGGCGGTGCCAGACGCGGGTCTCCTCGGACTGGCTGGTGCGGGGCCGGCCCTGGGCGTCGATGTACTGGGTGAGGCGGATGTAGGCGATGCAGGCAGCGTCCTCGCCGATGACGTGCACGTGGGGGTTCAGGATGGTCGTGTGGATCGGCTTGTTGTTCTTGGAGAGCACTGCGGGGGGGTCCGGGGGGGGGTGGCTGTGAGCGGGCAGGGGAACGGGCAGCGGGGCGGGCAGGGGAGGTGGGTGGATGGCCAGGGGACGGGCAGATAGAATGAGCGCGCAGCCAGGTTGCACGGGCAGGATGGATAAAGGCAGGAGGAACAGGCAGGCGCTGTGTGCAGGCAGGATGGGCAGGTAGGGAGGGATAGAGGCAGAGGGGGTAGATGGATGGGCAGGTAGACAGGCAGGGATGGGCAGGCAACAGACGGGCAGGATGGACAGACAGATAGAAGGTGCAGGCAGGCAGGGTGGCCAGGCAGGATGGATGGGCAGGCAGGGAGGGAGATGGGCAGGGAGGGGTGGATGGACAGGCAGGACAGGCAGGCAGCAGGCAGGGTGGGTGGGTGGATGGCCAGGCAGGCAGACAGGATGGCCAGGCAGGCAGGATGGGTAGATGGGCAAGGAGGGTGCAGGCAGGACGGACAAGCAGGCAGAGGTGGGTGGACGGACACACAGACAGGACAGACAGGCAGGCAGAAGAGAAGCGGATGGGGAACAGGCAGGAGAAGCAGGGCAGCAGGCAGAGGATGGGCAGGGTAACAGGAAGGATAGGCAGGGGATGGGCAGGATGGATGGATGGAGGGACCAAGCAGGGGACGGACAGGGGACAGACAGGCAGGAGCTGGGAAGTTTGGATGGAGACATGTACAGGCAGGAGAAGGGCAGGGGATGGACACGCTTGCCTGGCAGGCAGGTGGGGGGCAGACAGGGACGGGTAAGGCAAACAGGCAGGGGACTGCCAGGCAGGCGGGGGGCAGGGCTGCGGGACAGGCAAGACAACGACCAGACAGGTGGGCAAGGACAGGCAGGCAGGACAGAGGGGCAGGCAGGGGGACGGGGAGGACAGGAGGATGGACAGCTGAGCAGGCAGCCAGGAGACAGGCAGAGAGACAGACAGACTGGATGGGGAGGGACTGGGCAGGCAGGGGACAGGGAGAGGACACACACGCTGGGCCGGGCACAGGCAGGGTGCAGGCAGGGTGCAGGCACTCACAGTTCTCGAAGTAGAAGCGGTGGAAGTCCATGCCCTCCACCAGGTTGCCCAGGGCCTCGGGCTCGAAGGAGGTGAGCCCCGGGTCGCAGATCTTCCTGCAAGGCAGCAGGTGAGCAGCAGCCCTGCCCCACCCTGCCTGGCCCTGCCCAGCCCACAGGATCCCAGAACCATCGGGGTTGGAAAAGCCCTTGAAGCTCCTCCAGCCCCACCATGAACCTCACCCTGACCGTTCCCAACTCCACCAGATCCCTCAGCGCTGGCTCAACCCGACTCTTCAACCCCTCCAGGGATGGGGACTCCCCCCCTGCCCTGGGCAGCCCATTCCAACGCCCAACAGCCCCTTCTGCAAAGAAATCCTTCCTAAGAGCCAGTCTGACCCTGCCCTGGTGCAGCTTGAGGCCATTCCCTCTTGGCCTGGTGCTGGTTCCTTGGCTCAAGAGACTCATCCCCCCTCTCTGCACCCTCCTTTCAGGGAGTTGCAGAGGGCCATGAGGTCTCCCCTCAGCCTCCTCTTCTCCAGACTAAACCCCCCCAGGTCCCTCAGCCGCTCCCCATCAGACCTGTGCTCCAGACCCTGCACCAGCTCCGTTGCCCTTCTCTGGACACGCTCGAGTCATTCAAGGGCCTTTTTGGAGTGAGGGGCCCAAAACTGAACCCACTCATCGAGGGGCGGCCTCACCAGTGCCGAGCACAGGGGTCAGATCCCTTCCCTGTCCCTGCTGGCCACGCCAGGGCTGGTACAAGCCAGGATGCCCCTCCTGGCCCCGCCCGGCCCCACCCGCGGGTCCCCACTCACGCGTAGGCCTCAAAGTCCCCGTTGTTGACGGCCTCGATGAGCTGCTCCGTGATCTTGATGATCTCCTGCTTGCGGGCTGGGGGGGACACAGCCGGTGTCAGTGTCACGGCCCCGGCCCCATCCCCGTGCTGGGGGTCCCTGGGGTGGGGGGACAGGGGGGGGACGGTGGAGATGGGGGAGCGGGGAAAGAGGGACGGACACAGGCTGTGGGATGGGTGGATGCGCTGTTGGGGGGGACGTGGGGACGTGGAGAAGGGACATGTGGGGGGGGGTCATGGGGACAGACACAGGGACCATGGGGACAGACAGACCATGGGGACAGACACACAGACCATGGGGACAGACACAGGGACATGGGGACAGACAGGACATGGGGACAGACAGACCCTGGGGACAGACACAGGGACATGGGGACAGACAGGACATGGGGACAGACAGACCACGGGGACAGACACAGGGACTATGGGGACAGACAGACCACGGGGACAGACAGACCATGGGGACAGACACACGGACCATGGGGACAGACAGACCATGGGGACAGACACAGGGACATGGGGACAGACACAGGGACCATGGGGACAGACAGGACATGGGGACAGACAGACCACGGGGACAGACACAGGGACTATGGGGACAGACAGACCACGGGGACAGACAGACCATGGGGACAGACACACGGACCATGGGGACAGACAGACCACGGGGACAGACACAGGGACATGGGGACACACAGACCACGGGGACAGACACACGGACCATGGGGACAGACACAGGGACTATGGGGACAGACACAGGGACATGGGGACAGACAGATGGACCATGGGGACAGACAGGACATGGGGACAGACAGACCACGGGGACAGACAGACGGACCATGGGCAGACACAGGGAGCTCTGCGCGCCCCGGCCCCCGCAGCTCTGCCACACCAGTAGCAGCATCCCCCTGGCCCAGGGGTCCTGTGGCCTCCCAGCACATCCCAGTGCTGCCCAGTGCCATCCCAGTGCCCTCCCAGCATGCTCAGGCATCCCAGTGCCCTCCCAGTGCCAGCCCGGCGTGTCCCAGTGCTTCTCAGTGCACCCCAGTGTTACCCCTGCACATCCCAGTATACCCTAGCGCCATTCCAGTGCATCCCAATACATCCAGTTCCATACCAGTACCTCCCAGTGCCATCCCACTGTGTCTCAGTGCCATTCCAGTGCATCCCAGTACCATCCCAGTGTAATACAAGAGATCCCAGTTCCATGCAAGTGCATCACAACACATCCCAGTGCGATCCTATTGCATCCCAGTGCGTGCCAGTGCATCCCAGTGCCGCTCCAGTGCACTCCAATACATCCCAGTGCATTCCAATATGCCCCAGTTCCATCCCAGTGCAATCCTACCGCTTTCCAGTGACACCCCAGTAAATTCCAGTGCCATTCCACTGCATTCCAATATGCCCCAGTGCAATCCTACTGCTTCCCAGTGACACCCCAGTACATTCCAGTGCCGTTCCAGTGCATTCCACTACACCCCAGTTACATCCCAGAGGGCTCCAGTACCATTCCAGGGCATCCCGATACATCCCAGTTTACACCAGTACATGTCAGGGCCATCCCAGTGCATTTCAGTGCAACCCAGTGTCAGTCTATTGTGTCCCAGTGCCTTTCCAGCACATTCCAGTTCACCCCAGTTCCATCCCAATGCATCCCAGTGTCATGCTGTTGAATTCCAGTGTGTCCCAGTGCACCTCAGTGCAATCCCAGTGTGTTCCAGTACCATTCCAGTGCAGCCCACTCCACTATATCCCAGTGGCTCATGTCATCCTGACGACACCCCAGTGCATCCCAGTGCCAAGCTACTGCATCCCAGTGCCACTCCAGTGCATTTCAGTACAGACCAGTTTCATCCCAGTATGTCCCAGTACTGTTCCAGAGCATAGCATTACGCTCCAGTTTGCCCCAGTGCATCCCAGTGCCAATCTATGGAGTTCCAGCACCATTCTAGTGTGTTCCAGTACATCCCAGTTCCATCCAGTGCATCCCACTGCCATTCCAGTGCATCTCAGTTCATCCTGGTACCATCCCACTGTATCCCAGTGCATCCCAGTGCCACCCCAGTGCCATCCCAGTCCATTCCTGTGTCACCCTAATGTGCCCCAGTGCCATTCTGAGCAGCTCAGTGCCACTCCACTATATCCCAGTGTGTCCCAGTGCATCCCAGTGCCACCCCTGTGCCAATCCCAGTGCACCCCAGTGTTCCCCAGTGCATTCCAACACAGCCCAGTTCCATCCCAGTATGTCCTAGTGCATCCCAGTGCATCATTCCAGTGCATTCCAACACAGTCCAGTTCTATCCCAGTGTGTCCCAGTACCACTCCAGAGCATACTGTTACACTCCAGTTTGTCCCAGTTTATCCCAATGACATCCTACTGCATCTCGGTGCCAACCATCTACTGTGTCCCAGTGCCATTCCAGCGCATCCCAGTACAGCCCCGTACAGCCCAGTTCTATCCAGTGCACCTCAGTTAATCTTGGTACCATCCCACTGTGTCCCAGCATCATTCCAGTGCATCCCAGTGCCATCCCAGTCCATCCCAGTGCGATACAGTGCATCTCAATGCATCCCAGTGCCATCCCACTACATCCCAGTGCAGCCCAGTGCCACCCCAGTACCATCTCAATGGATCCCAGTGCCATCCCAGTCCGTCCCAGTGCCATTCCACTACATCCCAGTGCATCCCAATGCCACCCCAGTGCATGCTGGTGCATCCCAGTGCCAGCCCAGTCCATCCCAGTGCCATTCCACTACATCCCAGTGCAGCCCAGTGCCACCCCAGTGCATGCTGGTGCATCCCAGTACCATCTCAATGGATCCCAGTGCCATCCCAGTCCGTCCCAGTACCATTCCACTACATCCCAGTGCAGCCCAGTGCCACCCCAGTGCATGCTGGTGCATCCCAGTGCCATCCCAGTCCGTCCCAGTGCCATTCCACTACATCCCAGCGCATCCCAATGCCACACCAGTGCATGCTGGTGCATCCCAGTGCCATCCCAGTCCATCCCAGTGCCATTCCACTACATCCCAGTGCAGCCCAGTGCCACCCCAGTGCATTCTGGTGCATCCCAGTACCATCTCAATGGATCCCAGTGCCATCCCAGTCCATCTCAGTGCACCCAATGTATCCTGGTGCCATTCCAGCACCATCCCAGTGCATCCCAGCTCCATTCCAGTACACCCCAATGCATCCTGGGGCCATCCCAGTGCATTGCAGCTCCATCCCAGTGCATTCCAGCACCCTCCCAGTGCATCCCAGTGTCATCTCAGCGCATCCCAATGCATCCTGGGGCCAGCCCAGTGCATCCCAGTGCTGTCAAATTGCATCCCAGTGCCAGCCCAGTGCACATCCTAGTGCCACCCTAGCTCCATCCCAGTGCATTCCAGCACCATTCCAGTATATCCCAGCACCCTCCCCGTGCATCCCAGTGCCATCTCAGTGCATCCCAGTGCCATCAAATCTTATCCCAGTGCCATCTCAGTGCATCCCAGTGCACTCCAGTGCATCCTGGTGCCAGTCCAGTGCATCCCAGTGCATCCTGGCTCCATCCCAGTACCATCAAATCACATCCCAGTGCCATCCCAGTGCACTCCAGTGCATCCTGGTGCCAGCCCAGTGCATCCCAGTGCCATCAAATCACATCCCAGTGCCACCTCAGTGCATCCCAGTGCATCCTGGTGCCAGCCCAGTGCATCCTGGCTCCATCCCAGTGCCAACAAATCACATCCCAGTGCCAGCCCAGTGCATCCCAGTGCATCCTGGCTCCATCCTAGTCCCTCAAATCACATCCCAGTGCCATCCCAGTGCATCCCAATGCACTCCAGTGCATCCTGGTGCCAGCCCAGTGCATCCGGGCTCCATCCCAGTGCCAACAAATTACATCCCAGTGCCAGCCCAGTGCATCTCAGTGCATCCTGGTGCCAGCCCAGTGCCAGCCCAGTTGCATCCCAGTGCATCCCGGCTCCATCCCAGTGCCATCAAATCACATCCCAGTGCCACCTCAGTGCATCCCAGTGCACCCCAGTGCATCCTGGTGCCAGCCCAGTGCATCCCGGCTCCATCCCAGTGCCATCAAATCACATCCCAGTGCCACTTCAGTGCGTCCCAGTGCATCCTGGTGCCAGCCCAGTGCCAGCCCAGTGCATCCCAGTGCATCCTGGCTCTATCCCAGTGCCATCAAATTGCATCCCAGTGCACTCCAGTGCATCCTGGTGCCAGCCCAGTGCCAGCCCAGCGCATCCCAGTGCATCCTGGCTCCATCCCAGTGCCATCAAATCACATCCCAGTGCACTCCAGTGCATACTGGTGCCAGCCCAGTGCATCCCAGTGCATCCCGGCTCCATCCCAGTGCCATCAAATCACATCCCAGTGCCATCCCAGTGCATCCCAGTGCACTCCAGTGCATCCTGGTGCCAGCCCAGTGCCAGCCCAGTGCATCCCAGCACCCTCCCAGTGCATCCCAGTGCCAGCCCCGCCCCGCCGCCGCCCCACGGCCCCGTCACCTTTTGTGTCCTCGTCCTCGATGGTGGTGTTGGTGCTGTCGGACGACTCCTGCCAGCGGGACGGCGGCGGTGCGGGGGGAGAGAACAGACAGAGAAGGGTCAGAGTCGGGCCCGGCGGGGTGGGGGGGGGTTGAGCCGGGCTGGGGCTCGGCAGGACCCCGGCGATGCTGGATGTCACTGGGGGGGGGGGGGAGCCCCCACCGTCACCCCGTGCGCGTTCCTCATCCGCTCCAGCGCCACGTCAGCCCCCCCCCGCCCCGCGCCATGGCTGATGCTGGGGGGAGGATGGAGGCGGAAAGCGGGGCCCCAAACGACCCCGGGGGGGTTAACGAACGCGGGCGAGGCGCGAAGGGAAGAGAGGCAGCAATACCTTTATGCCGTCCGCGGGGTTATGAATTACGGTAGTTTGAGGCTCCTACGGGAGAAGGGAGAGAGACAGAGGCGGGGGGCGGGGGGGGGAGGAAGCGAGAGCCCGGGGGGGGACAACGGAGTGGGGGGACGACGGAGCGAGCAGCACGCGGACGGGGGCGAAGAGAGACCCAGACCGGATTCGGGGAGGGGCAGAGGGAGGGGGGAGAGAAGCAGAGAGTCATTAGTCCAGCGAAAGCCAAATGGTTTAATTCACAGAAAGACAGAGGAAGGGGGGGGGGGAGAAAGGGGGGAGAGAATTGGGGGCGAGGGGGGGGAGAGAGACGCAGCGGGACCCCGTGGATGGCCAAGGAGGAGCCGGCCGGGTCGTGGAGGGCACCCCTGTGCCCGGATCCTGCACTCACGGTACCAGCTGGGCACCCCCGTGCCCCGATCCTGCACCCACGGGGTCACGGTGAGCACCCCCGTGTCCTGATCCTGCACCCATGGGGTCACGGTGAGCACCCCCGTGTCCTGATCTTGCACCCACGGGGTCACGGTGAGCACCCCCATGTCCTGATCTTGCACCCACGGGGTCACGGTGAGCACCCCCGTGCCTGGATCCTGCACTCACCGTACCAGCTGGGCACCCCCGTGCCCCGATCCTGCACCCGTGGGGTCACGGTGAGCACCCCCGTGCCCGGACCCTGCACCCACCTTGCTGTCGCATGGCCAGAGCACCCCCGGATCCTGCACCCCCTGGGCCAGCCGGGCACCCCCGTGCCCCGATCCTGCACTTACCATCAAGGTCACGGCCAGCACCCCCGTCCCCGGGCCTGCGTCCTGCACCCACCTCATCGTCCGTGCGACGGGGCGCCCCCGTACCCTGCACCCACCTCGCCATCCACGTCGCGGGGGGGGCACCCCCGTGCCCGCATCCTGCGCCCCCTTCGCCGTCCGCGTTGCAGGGGCATCTCCCTGTGCCCGCGCCCTGCACCCCCTCTCCGTCCCCATCCCCGTGACGCTGCCCCCCCCCCCCCGCCCCCCCAAACCCCCAGCGACACCAGGGACAGCCGGACAGACAGACGAGGCGGGGTGGGAGGGGGGGCTGCATGGCGATGGATGGGATGGGCTGGTGGGATGGATCCGGCCGGGGGGGGGTGCAGGGGGGTGCGGGGGGGGGGCACCTACCAGCGCGGCGGGCGGGAGCGTCCCCTTGGGGCTGGTGACGCCGGCGCTGCCTTTGGTGCTGTTGGTCTGAGGCTGGGGGGGGGAGAGAGGGGAGGGCTCAGCGGCATGGGGGGGGGGCAGCCCCCCCACAGCCCCCCCCGTGGGCCCCCCCGTCCTCACCTTCACGCCGTCCGCCTTCTTGTTCAGTAAGCTCTTAGCTGCTGCGGGGGTGGGGGGGGAAGAGCATCAGTGGCTGTCCCCCCCCTTTGGGGACAAGGGACACTGTGTGTGTCCCACACCCTGACCCCCCTCCCCCGGCCCCCCCACCCTGATGCCCCTCCCGGGTGCCAGCAGCACCCACCACCCCGGTGTCGGGTTGTCCCCATCCTGGGGGTGTCCCCATCCCGAGGGGGGGGTGTGTCCCCATCCTGGGGGGAGTGTCCCCAACCTGTGGGGGGGTGTCCCCATCCTGGGGGACACACACATGAGCTTGGGGGGGGGTCCCCATCCTGATGGCCCCCGCAGGGGGGGGGCAGGGCTGGCTTACCTTGGAGAAATGCAGAGAGGAAAGCGAGAGAGAGAGGAGGGTGGGAAGGAGAGAGAGAAACGGGGAGGAAAAGGAGGAAAAAGGGAAAAACATAAAAAAACAAACATAAAAAAGATGAGTTGAGTCCGGGGGGGGGGGCGGCCCCCTGTGCCCCCCCCCAGTGTCACCCTGGAGGGGGACAAGGACGGGGGGCGGTGGGGAGCATCTGTCACTGCTATCGCGATCTCTGGCCAGTGGGGGTCGGCGGGGGGGGACATGGGGGGACACACAAGTGGCCTGGGGGGGGGGCGGGGTGTCACCTTGAGCATCCTCATCGGTCGTCCAAGCTCAGGGACCCCCCCCACCGGCATCGGGGGGTGGGGCGGGGGGGCTGTGCGGTGACAAGTGCGGTGACAGCAGGGTGGCACGGAGCAGCACCCAATCGGGGGGGGGGCGGGGGGGGGGCAGGGAGAGGGGGGGGAGAGGGGACACCCCTGCCCCCCCCCGGCAGACCCATGTCCCCACAGGGGTCCCTGGCGGGGTGTCCCCAAGGGTCCCGGTCCCTCCTCCGAAAGCAGGCGGGCGCTGAGAGGTGGGGGTTTAAACCACAGCCGAATTGGGGGGGGGGGCTGGGGGGGGGGAACCCCAGCCCAGGGAAGGGGGGGGGGCAGCTGTAGCCCTTGGGATGGGGGGGGACACGGTTTAAGACCCGCCAAGTGTTTCGCGGCACCACAAACACCGGCTGCAGCTCTCAGGAAGCCGTGCGGGGGGGGGGGGTGTCACATGCGGGGGGGGCACATGCCTGGGATGGGGGGGGCCGGCGTGCAGGTTGGGAGACACAGGGGGGGACACGGGGGGGGCACATGAGGCATGCGGCCGCTTTGCCCCCCCTTCATGCACCGGTGTGCCCCCCCTGTGTGTGTGGGGGGAGGGCAGTGCTGTGGGGTGGGAGCAATGGGGGGGGGGGCACCCTAAAATTAAATATCCCCCCCCCGCCCCCAGCTCCCCATTGCTGACCCAGGCGGGGGTCCCCGGGGTTCCCTTGGGGGTGCCACCACAGTGTGTCCCCCCCGCCAGGGACCGGAGCAGGTCACAAGCACCCAAGCAGCTCCCCCTGGAATGGGGGGGTGTGGGGGGGTCAAGCATCGCAGGGTGGGGGGCACAGAGACCCCCCCCGGGGCCAGCAGGGGGTTTACAGCGGGGGGGGAAGGGGGGGACAGTGGCATCTCTCGGTCCCCGTGGGGAGGGGGAGAGGCTGCGGGGGGGGATGCAAGGGTGGGGTGCGGGGGGGGGGGGGTGCGGGGGGGCCATGCATGCGCTCCGATTTCCGAGGAGGGCACCCGAAACCCGTTGGGGGGGGGGGGGGGGGAGAGGAAGAGGATGGTTGGGGTGGGACATGGGGACAAAGGATCTGGGGCAGGGGACACACAGAAACCAAGCGGGGCTGGGGGGTCGGGGCGGGGGGGGGGGGCCGGGGGGGCCCTTTGCGGACGCGTCTACCTTGTTCCACCAGCCCCAGGGGGGCCCCGGCGGCGGCCGCCGACATGGTCGGAGGAGCGGTGGTCTGTCTGCCCACTGCGGGCAGGAGACGGGCAGGAGAGAGAGAGAGAGAGGAGAGAAAGGGAGCAGAGCTCCTGTTAGGAGGGGGGGGGCATGTGGGGGCGGGGGGGGGCTGCAGCCGGGACCCCCACCTTCCCACCCCCCCCACCCGCCCAACAAGAAGTCCTGGGGTGCCCATCACCCCGGCCTCAGGCCTGGGGCGGGGGGCGGTGCTGGTGCTGCTCCATCATTTCCCCCCCCCCTTACCCCAACTCCGTGTCCCCCCGCCCCCCGCCAGCCACCAGAGTGGAGGGGGGGGACACGGGGACCGGGCACTACCTGCTGCTGTGTGCGTGGGGCGGGGGGGGGGCTGGATCCTGCCCCCCCCCTTGGCTAACGCACGCCCCCGTCCTCGCTGACAGGGAAAAAATGGGGAGGGGGGTTGGAGGGGGGGGGTGGGGGGGTGGGGAAAAAGAGAGAAAGACAGCGACAGAGAGAGGGGGGAGGGGGGCACCGGCCTCGGCGGGGGCTGCGGGTTGGGGGGCTGCGGCCCCCGGCCCCCCCTGGCCAGCGGGAGCCCCCCCTTACCTGAGAAGTTCCTGGTGGCCAACATGGTGGTGAGGATGGCGCCCTGCAAGGGAGGGAGGGGGCAGGATGAGGCCCTGGGCTGGGTGGGATGGGGGGGGGGCGGGGGGGGGGAGGGGGGGGCAGGATTGGACCCTGCTGCGCTGGGTGCCACGGGGAGGGGATGGTGGCCCATGGCAAAGCACTGGCTGTGGCCAGGATGGGACCATATGGCCCCGGGGAGGGGCAGGGTGGTGCTGTGCCCCCCCGGGGAGGGGCAGGGTGGTGCTGTGCCCCCCCGGGGAGGGGTAGGATGGTGCTGTGCCCCCCCAGGGTAGGAGCTGGATGGTGCTGTGCCCCCCCGGGGAGGGGCAGGATGGTGTTGTGTCCCCCCGGGGAGGGGCAGGGTGGTGTTGTGTCCCCCTGGGGAGGGGTAGGATTGGTGCTGTGCCCCCCCGGGGAGGGGCAGGGTGGTGCTGTGCCCCCCCAGGGTAGGAGCAGGATGGTGCTGTGCCCCCCCGGGGAGGGGCAGGGTGGTGCTGTGCAGGGTGGGGGAACCCCTCACCTTGAGCTTCCTCCGGGCATTGAACTTTTTCAGACACTCTACCGTCTCCTGCCTGTGCATCATGGAGGCCACGGTGGAGCGTTGCTGCGGGGGACAGGGGGGGTCAGTGCCAGGCGCCGGCAGCGCCCCCCGAGCTGGGGGGGGGGACACTGGGAGGGGGGGGGGGACACAGCACTTACGCAGACCCACGGGTGCTTGAGGGCTTCGTGGGCTGTGATGCGCTTGGCAGGGTTGATGGTCAGCATCTGGTTGATGAGGTTTTTCGCTTCGGGGGTGACCGTGTCCCACTCGGGCGAAGGGAACTGGGAGAGGGGGGGGGACACGGCAACAGAGGGGGGTGACGGCTGGGAAGGGGCAGCCCCACAGCGCCTGTGTCCCTCCACCCCCCCACCAGAGCTGTGGCCCAACGCCATCCCCCCGGCTTTGCCTGGTGGTGATTAGTTGTAGTGTTCCTCAGTAGGTTCCAGAGTTAACGGGCTGGCCGGCCACAGCGCAGGGGGTGCCTGGCACCAGGGACTTACGTCGTAGGCACCGGCCTTGATCTGTTGGTAGAGTTTGTGCTGGTCCTCGTCCCAGAACGGCGGGTAGCCCACCAGCAGGATGTACAGGATGACGCCTGGGCGAGGGCGAGCGGGGTCAGGGCCGGGGGAACGGGGACCCCCGGCCTCCCCTGCAGCCCCGCCCAGGGACAGGCGTGTCCCCGAGGTGGCCTGGCCCCGCGCCAGCCCCCCAGTGCTGCCAGGACAGCACCGTCCCCCATGGTGGCCACGCGGCACGGCCGGGGCACGTGGCCCGGGGTGGCCCCGGGAGGGGGACTGGGATGGGACCAGGATGGGGACGGGGAGAGGAGCAGGGATCCAGCACAGAACTGGGGTGGGGATCAGGGGGGACTGGGATGGGAATGGGATGGGGGCGGGAAGGGAGTGGGATGGGACGAGGGTGGAGATCGGGGTGGGATCGGGCAGGGGTTGGGCAGGGGTTGGGTTGGATCAGGCAGGGATCGGGCAGAGACTGGGCAGGGGTCAGGCAGGGGTCAGGCAGGGATTGGGCAGGGATTGGGCAGGGATCGGGCAGAGACTGGGCAGGGGTCAGGCAGGGATTGGGCAGGGGTTGGGCAGGGGTCAGGCAGGGGTTGGGGAGGGGTTGGGCAGGGATCAGGCAGAGATCAGGCAGAGATTGGGCAGGGGTCAGGCAGGGATCAGGCAGGGGTTGGGCAGGGATCGGGCAGGGGTTGGGCAGGGATTGGGCAGGGGTCGGGCAGGGGGCGGGCAGGGGGCAGGCAGGGATCAGGCAGGGATCGGGCAGGGGTCTGGCAGGGGTCGGGCAGGAATCAGGCAGGGATCAGGCAGGGGTCGGGCAGGGGTCGGGCAGGGATCGGGCAGGGATCAGGCAGGAATCAGGCAGGGGTCGGGCAGGGATCAGGCAGGGATCAGGCAGGGGTCAGGCAGGGGTCGGGCAGGGATCAGGCAGGGATCAGGCAGGGATCGGGCAGGGATCAGGCAGGGATCAGGCAGGGATCGGGCAGGGGTCAGGCAGGGATCAGGCAGGGATCGGGCAGGGGTCAGGCAGGGATCAGGCAGGGATCGGGCAGGGATCGGGCAGGGGTCAGGCAGGGATCAGGCAGGGATCGGGCAGGGGTCAGGCAGGGATCAGGCAGGGATCAGGCAGGGGTCGGGCAGGGATCAGGCAGGGATCAGGCAGGGATCGGGCAGGGGTCGGCTCTTACCGCACGCCCAGATGTCCACGGGTTTGCCGTAGGCCTCTTTGCGCAGCACTTCGGGCGAGAGGTAGCCGGGCGTGCCGGCGAAACCTGCGGGGGGGAGCGGGGCTGAGCCGCGGCGGGCGGCCGGCGGGGGGCACGGGGGGGGGCACGGGGGGGGCACTCACCGAACCAGGCCTGCTGATCCCCTTGCACCTCGATGGCGAGGCCGAAGTCCGCCAGCTTCACCGCCGCCCCTTTGCACTTGCTGGCCAGGAGCAGGTTCTCCGGCTGCGGGCGCGGGGCGAAGGGGGGGGGAGGAAGGGGGGGGGCAGCAGAGGGGGGGCTTTGCAGCCGCCATCGAGGGGGTCCTGCCCGTCTGCCAGCCCCGCGCCCCCCCCAACCCCACACATCCCCATCCCCATCTCCCACCCGGCTCATGTGTCTGTCCCCCCCCCCCGCACCCCAAAGGGGGGATCTGGGGGCGATGCGGGGGGGTCGCAGTGAACACAGAGTGTGCTGTGACTGGGGGGGGGTCACACGCACCCCCAGGCAGGGGAAATGGCAGCTGGGGGGTATGCCGAGCTGAGGGGACCCCCCCAGCCCCAGGGGGAGCTCAATCCCCCACCTTGGGGAGCCACTGAGCCAGCCCCCCCCCCCAAGCTGTGGGGACGCCAAGACCTGGGGGGGGGGGGGGAAGCACCCTATGGGGGGGGGACACACTCACCTTGAGGTCCCTGTGGACGACCCCCATCTGGTGACAGTGGAGGACGGCCTCCAGGATCTGCTGGATGCAGTGGCTGCGTGCAAACGTCGGGGGGGGGGGTCAGGGGCACGCCGCGCCCCCCCCACACCCCCTTGCTCAGGGGCACCCAGGATTTGTGCCCCCACCCCCCCTAAAACCATCCCCCCACGCCGCTGCGCCCTGGGGGGGACCCTACAAAACCAAGCAGTGATCTTGTATTGGGGGGGGGGGGTGCTGAGCTTGGCACCCCCCCACGCCCCTGCCTGAGGTGGGGGGGTCACCCCTGGGGGGGGGGCACTGCCTGGAGGGTGCCCATCAGGGGTGCTGCTGACCCATGGGGGTCACCCACATGGTGCTGCTGTGCCCCCCCCCCGCCATGGGACCCCCCCCCTGCGCCCCCCCAGCCCTGCTGCTGCCCAGACACTGGGGTCCCCCAGACAGGACTCACAGGGCGGGGGAATGGGGGGGGCGGGGGGGGGCAGATGGAGACGAGACAAGAAAGAAAGAGGGAAGGAGCGGGGGAATGAGAGGCTGAAATGGGGGTGAAGTGGGGGGGGGGGGCCCCCGCGTGGCTGGGGGTGCTGGGGCATGGCGGGGGGGGGGGCAGGGCAACCTCCCTGCAAAGGGAGGGGTCAAAAAATGGGGGAGGGGGGGCAGAAAAAGGAGGGAGGAGAGAGCCCCAAAGTGGGGTCCCGGCGAGGGGAGCGGGGGGGCCGGGAAGCGGGATGCTCCGGCGGGTGGGGGCAGCGCGGGGGGCACGGCCCCCCCGGCCCCCCCCGTTATACTGACCTGCGGCTCCCTCTGCACAGGGGCAAAGTGATGGGTGGGAGAAACGCGTGCTAATAGCTCATGGACACAGTGACTGCAAAACAAAACGGGGGGCGGGGGGCGGGGGGCGGGGGGGAAAGGGGGGGGAGGATGGAGGAACAGGGGGTGGGAGGGGGCAGGGTGGGGGCAGGAGGGGGGAAAGGCGGTGGGAAGGGGGGCAGGATGGAGAGGAATGAGATGGGGGGGCAGGAGGGGGGGCAAGGGGTGGGAGGGGGGCCAGGATGAGGGGTGGGGGGGATAAAGGGGGTGGGAAGGGGGGAGGATGGAGAGGAATGGGATGGGGGGCAGGAGGGGGGGCAAGGGGTGGGAGGGGGGGCAGGATGAGGGGTGGGGGGGATAAAGGGGGTGGGAAGGGGGTAGGATGGAGAGGAATGGGATGGGGGGCAGGAGGGGGGGGCAAGGGGTGGGAGGCGGGGCAGGAGGGGGTAAAGGGGGTGGGAAGGGGGGAGGATGGAGAGGAATGGGATGGGGGGGCAGGAGGGGGGGCAAGGGGTGGGAGGGGGGGCAGGATGAGGGGTGGGGGGGATAAAGGGGGTGGGAAGGGGGGAGGATGGAGAGGAATGGGATGGGGGGCAGGAGGGGGGGGCAAGGGGTGGGAGGCGGGGCAGGAGGGGGTAAAGGGGGTAGGAAGGGGGGCAGGATGGAGAGGAATGGGATGGGGGGCAGTAGGGGGGGGCAAGGGGTGGGAGGGGGGGCAGGAGGGGGTAAAGGGGGTGGGAAGGGGGGAGGATGGAGAGGAATGGGATGGGGGGGCAGGAGGGGGGGCAAGGGGTGGGAGGGGGGCAGGATGAGGGGTGGGGGGGATAAAGGGGGTGGGAAGGGGGGAGGATGGAGAGGAATGGGATGGGGGGACAGTAGGGGGGGCAAGGGGTGGGAGGGGGGGCAGGATGGGGGTCAGGGGGGTGGGGTGGTGGAAAGGGGGGGCAGGATGGAGAGGAATGAGATGGGGGGGCAGGAGGTGGGACAGGATGGGGGGTGTGGGGGGCAGGATGGGGGTCAGGGAGGTGGGGGGTGGGAAAGGGGGGCAGGATGGAGAGGAATGAGATGAGAGGTGGGGGGCAGGATGGGGGGGGCAGGAGAGGGGTGATGGGAGGATCCAGGGCAGGGTGGGGGGCAGGTGGGGGGCAGGTGGAGCATCAGGAGGCAAAACACAGGGAAGGGGGTGCCGGGGCGAGGGGGGGGGCAGCGAGCGGTGGGACAGACGGACACACGGACGGACACACGGACACGCACAGAGCCCGAGCGACGCGTGATGGGAGACAGGGAGGGACGGGGGGGGGATGGAGGGGGGGGACGGACGGAGCGGGGGGGTGGGGAGGGGGACGGGGGGGGGGGGGACGGGACGGGGGGGACGGGGAGGGGCGGAGATGGGGGGAACGAGAGAGGGGAAGAAACAATGTTGTGAAAGCCCAGAGACCACGGGGACGGGCACACGGCGGGCACACAGGGCGCTGGGGGCTCAGGACCAGCACGGGGGGGGGGGCCCTGGGGGCCCCCCACCCGCTTCCCCCCCCCCCCAGCACATGTCATGACAGCGCCAGGCCTCAGCGGCAGAGGGGAAGAGCATGGGGGGGGGGGGGGGGGATGGGGGGGGGGGGCCCACCAAGCACCTGGCAGCAGGATGGAGCCGGTGGGGGGGGGGGGTGTACGGTAATTGGGGGGGGGGGGGCACCCCCCGCACCCACTGGGTGCCCCCCTGCCTGCCTTGCTGGAGCTGCCCCATCCCTGCAGCCCCCCCCAGGGAGGGGCATTGGGGTGTCCAGCGGGGTTTTGGGGGGGAGGGGGGGGGTTTGGGGGGGCGCGGGGGCTCACCTGGCATCGGCCTCGCTGTAGTACTCCCGCGCCACGATGTCCTCGAAGAGCTCCCCGCCGGTCACCCTGCAACGCAGCCGGGGCCACCGCGTCACCCCGCGTCCCCCGACCCCCCGGGACACCCCAAACCCCCCCCCCGGCCACACTCACAGGTCGAAGACGAGGTAATGGAACCCCTCCTCTGAGATGCTGTCGTGGAGCCGCACTGCGGGGACAGGACGGGGACGGGGACGGGCTCAGCCCCGCGGTCCCCGGCAGCTGCCACGTGTGGCACACGCGTGGCCGTGTCACACGCGTGGCCGTGTCACACGCGGCCCTCGCACCTGCGCCCTGCAGCAACCAGGGGGGCACCCAGCAGCACCCCAAGGGTAGGACCCCACCTGGCCCCCCCCCCTCAGCACACCCCCGCGGTGGCCCCCGGCACAGCCCGGCGATGGTCCCCAGGGGTGAGACCCCACATGTCCCCAGATGAGCCCCCAGAGTCCCCCAGGGTGGGGCTCCCAGCGTGGCCCCCCCACGCCCCGTTGGTGGCCCCAGCCTGTCCCCGGGTGGCCGCGGGCTCACCGATGTTGGAGTGCTTCAGCAGCCGGCAGATGCGGGCCTCCCGCTCCAGCTTCTGGTGGTCTGGGGGGACACGGGTCAACCGGGGAACCCCCCCGCGGCCCCCCCAGCCCCCCCCGGGCCCCCCCCCGCAGGGTCACCCACCCCCCACCCCAGACCCGGCCAGAGGAGCCCAGAGGTGCCCACGCGTGGGTGCGTGTGGCTGCGGGTGTGCGGCTACACCCGGGTGTGTGCGGGTGTGTCGGGGTGTGCGCACGTGCGGGTGTGCAAGCGTGGGCAGGCTTGAACGCGTGTGCACGTGCGTGTGTGGGGCTGCACCGGTTGTGCGTGGGGGGTGTGTGTGTGCGGCTGTGTGGTTGTGCGTGTATGGACGGGTGTGCAAGGATGTGTGGCTGTAGGTGTGTGTGCGGTTGTGCATGTGTGTGGTTGTGTTTACATGTGTGGTTGTAGATGGGGGGGGTAGATTGTGTAGTCGTGCACCCGTGCACAGGTGTGCCCCTCTCTGCGGGTGTGCCCGTGGTGCGCGGGGGTACCTCTGTGTGCAGCTGTCCGTACGGACGCGTGTACCTGTGTGCAGCTGGACATCCATGCGGGTGTGTCAGGGTGTGCAGCTGCACGTGTGTGTGCGAGTGTAACTGTGTGTGTGTGTGAGAGTGTAACTGCGTGTGTGTGGCTGTACCCGTGTGTGTGTGCGAGTGTAACTCTGTGTGTGTGTGTGAGAGTGTAACTACATGTGTGCGGCTGTACCTGTGTGTGTGTGCGAGTGTAACTGTGTGTGTGTGTGAGAGTGTAACTACATGTGTGCGGCTGTACCTGTGTGTGTGCGCGTGGCTGTACCTGCATGTGTGTGCGAGCGTACCTGTGTGTGTGCAACTGTACCTGTGTGTGAGTGTACCTGTGTCTGTGTGCGGCTGTACCTGTGTGTGTGTATGAGTGTACCTGTGTGTGTGCGCGACTGTACCTGTGTGTGTGTGCGAGTGTACCTGTGTGTGTGTGCATGCGGCTGTACCTGCATGTGTACGCGAGTGTACCTGTTGTGTGCGACTGTACCTGGGTGTGTATGAGTGTACCTGTGTGTGTGTATGAGTGTACCTGTGTGTGTGTGCGCGCAACTGTACCTGTGTGTGTGTGCGCGACTGTACCTCTGTGTGTGTGTGTGGCTGTACCTGTGTGTGTGTGTGCGAGTGTATCTCTGTGTGTGCAAGTGTACCTCCGTGTGTGTGCATGAGTGCACCTGTGTGTGTGTACGAGTGTACCTGTGTGTGTGCGACTGTACCTGTGTTTGCGTGTGCGACTGTACCTGTGTGTGCGCGAGTGCACCTGTGTGTGTGTGCGACCGTACCTCTGTGTGTGTGTACAAGTGCATCTGTGTGTGTGAGTGTACCTGTGTGTGCGTGTGCGACTGTATCTGTGTGTGAGTGTACCTGTGTGTGTGCAAGTGTACCTGTGTGTGTGTGCACGAGTGCACCTGTGTGTGTGCGCGACTGTATCTGTGTGTGTGTACGAGTGTACCTGTGTGTATGAGTGTACCTCTGTGTGTGTGCACGAGTGCACCTGTGTGCGTGCGGCTGTACCTGCATGTGTGCACAAGTGTATCTGTGTGGCTGTACCTCTGTGCGTGTGTGCGCGCGAGTGTATCTGTGTGTGTGTGTGCGACTGTACCTGTGTGTGAGTGTACCTGTGTGTGCACAAGTGTACCTCTGTGTGTGTGCATGAGTGCACCTGTGTGTGTGTGCGACTGTACCTGTGTGTGTGTGTGCGGCTGTACCTGTGTGTGTGCGTGCGAGTGTATCTGTGTGTGTGTGCGGCTGTACCTGTGTGTGTGCGTGCGAGTGTATCTCTGTGTGTGCAAGTGTACCTCTGTGTGTGCATGAGTGCACCTGTGTGTGTGTGTGCGGCTGTACCTGTGTGTGCATCTGACTGTCCCTGTGTGTGGCCGTACGCGTGTGCACACGGGGACACGTCTGCCACCGTACAAGTGCGGCTGTACCTGTGTCTGCGTGTGTACCAGGGCGTGTGACTGTCCCGCGTGCGACTGTCCCCGCGTGCGACTGTCCCTGTGTGCGACTGTCCCTGCGTGTGACTGTCCCCGTGTGTGACTGTCCCCGTGTGTGACTGTCCCTGTGTGTGACTGTCCCCGCGTGCGACTGTCCCTGTGTGTGACTGTCCCTGTGTGTGACTGTCCCCGTGTGTGACTGTCCCCGTGTGTGACTGTCCCTGTGTGTGACTGTCCCCGCGTGCGACTGTCCCTGTGTGCGACTGTCCCTGCGTGTGACTGTCCCCGTGTGTGACTGTCCCCGTGTGTGACTGTCCCCCGCGTGCGACTGTCCCCGCACACACAGGTCCCTGCCCAGCCCTGCTGTGCCCCGCTGCTGCCCGGGGGGGTCGGGCAGGGCCAGGCAGGGCGGGGGCGGGGAGGGCACCCGGACACACGGACAGGGGTGTGCGCCTGCTCACACCCCCCCGCACACGTGTGCGTGTGTACACACACGTGTATAGCCACGACCACACCCCTCCCCCACCCTGCCTGCACATACGTGTGCACACACACACCCCCCGTGCACACGTGTGCACACCCCCCCATGTCCAGTGCCCACAGACACAACCTGCACACGTGTGTGTGTGCACACACACACCCCCCGCTGTGCTCACACAGAGCAAACACACACTGCTCACCGCCTGTGCACACACACACACACATCCGTGGCCACGCACACGCGTGTGCACACACCCAGAGTACACCCCCACGTGCTCAGTGCAGTCGTACGCTGCCTGCTCACGCGTGTGCACACACAACTACACCCACACACGCTGTGCACACACACGTCCCGCGCCTGCACACACTACTCAGGTGTGCACACGCACACCCCCACAGGGTGCTGAGGTGTGCACACACCCCGTGACACGCTACAGGCGCACGCACACGCCCTGCTCACACGTGTGCACACACATACACTCCCCACGCGTGCAGTGCACACACCTGCGTACACATCGCACACACACACTGCTGACACGTGTGCACACACCCTCACGAACCCACTGACACAACACACACACACACACACACACACACTCTGCCTGCTCACACCTGTGCGCACACCCCCCCACACATGGAGCACACACACACCTGGGCGTGCACACACTTGTGCATGCCCCACTGCTCACATGTGTGCGCACCCCTACAAACACACACACACTGCGCACACCTGCACGTGCACACACCCCCCATGCACACACACACTGCACACACGCGTGTGCACACACAGAGCTCACACATGTGCACACCCCCCCCAAGTACACACACACTGCTCACACCTGTGCGCACACACACACCCATACACACACACACTGCACACACGTGTGTACACACACATCCATGCACGCACACACTGCCACACACACGTGTGCACACACAGAGCTCACACATGTGCACACACACATCCATGCACACACACACTGCTCACACCTGTGCGCACACACACACCCGTGCACACACACACTGCACACATGTGTGCACACACACACCCCCCGTGCACACACACACGGCACACACGTGCACACACACCCATGTATACAAGGGACATGCACTGCACACACGTGTGTGCACACACATAGCTCACGTGTGTGCACATCCCCATCCACACACACACTGCTCACACCTGTGTGCACACACCCAACCACGCACACACACACTGCACACACGTGTGCACACACGGTCACACACACATCAGCCATGTACTGCACACATGTGCGTGCACACACACCCCCATACACACACTGCTCACACCTGTCACAAAGCTCACACATGTGCACACACATAACCATGCACACACACACGTGTACACACACACACATCTCCATGTACACATCGGACACACACTGCACATACGTGTGCACACACATCCCCTCATGCACACACACACTGCACACACGTGTGCACACACAGAGCTCACACGTGCACACACACCCCCATGCACACACACACTGCTCACACCTGTGTGCACACACACAACCA
This sequence comes from Strix aluco, assembly GCF_031877795.1. Classification (NCBI taxonomy): domain Eukaryota; kingdom Metazoa; phylum Chordata; class Aves; order Strigiformes; family Strigidae; genus Strix; species Strix aluco. Next base: position 1,271,008 of record NC_133958.1, on the reverse strand, counting down.
TGCACACATGCACTGCACACACATGTGCACACACACACCCTCACGCACACACACTGCACACGTGTGTGCACACACACATCCCCATGTACACACTGGACATGCACTGCACACACCTGTGTACACACACACACATCCCTGCACACACACACTGCACACACACGTGTGTGCACACACCCGTGTATACAATGGACACACACTGCACAAATGTGCACACCCCCCCGCACACACAGACTGCACACACGTGTGCACAAACACCCATGTACACACTGGACACGCACTGCACACACATGCACACACACATGCACACACAGATGTGCACACACACATGTATACAACAGACACGCACTGCACATGTGTGCACACCCCCACACACACACTGCACACACGCGTGCACACACACCCATGTACACATTGGACACGCACTGCACACACATGTGCACACACTCTCGTGTACACACGTGTGCACACACACCCAAGTACACACACACTGCACACACGTGTGTGCACACACACGTGTATACAACAGACACGCACTGCACACGTGTGCACATACACACTCTGCACACACGTGTGCACACACACCCATGTACACATCAAGACACATACCCGTGCAAACACACACACCTGTGCTCACACCCCCATGTGCACTTTGGACACACACTGCACACACGTGTGCACACCCCCCCGCACACACACACACACAGAGCTCACACCCCTTTGCACACACACACACACACACACACACACACACACACACACTCGCTGCCTGCTCACACGTGCACCCCCCCAGGGGACCCGGGGACGCTGTGGGGCGCGGAGGGGCAGCGGGGGGGGGACACACACACGCCCCCCCCATGGGGCAGCAGGAGGGAATGGGGGGGGGGAAGGGCCAGCTCCAGCCCCCCAGGGAGCCCCCCCCACCCCAGCGCCCACCACGGGTGCCACAGGTGTCACCACGGGCGCTGGGGTGAGTGGGCTGGGGGTGGCCCTGGGGGCACCCGGCCCCCGGGTGCTGGCGGGGGGGTTCCGGGGGGGTCCTACCTCTGGCTGAGAGCTTTTTGGTGTTGATGATCTTGGCCGCGTACTCATGGCCGGTGCAGAGCTTGACGCAGCGCCGGACCACCGAGAAAGCGCCCCTGGGGACGGGGACAGGCTCAGCACCCCCCGCCCGCCTCAGCCCCCCCACCCCGAAACCAGCCCCGGGGCGGGGGGGGGGGGGCTCCCACCCGTGACTCAGCACCCCCTTGGCCGGGGGCTGCATCGGCCGTGACTCAGCACCCAGGGGGTGAACCCCGACACCGGGGGGGGGGACACACACGCACACACCCGATGGCGCTCGGCCCCCGCCCCAGGCATGGCCGGGGCCTGGGGCTGGGGGGTGCTGGGGGGTGCTGGGGGGGGGGCGGTGGGGTGGGGGCCCGGCGGGGGCCGGCGTCACGGAGGGGGTCGCGGGAAGGATCCGGCACCGGCAGCCCGTTGCCATGGGGACAGCGGGTGGCCCGGATGGCGGCGGTGGCCAGGGTGGCGGCGGTGGTGGCCGTGGTGGTGGCCGTGGTGGCCGCGGGCACAGGGCCCGGCTGCGGGCACGGTGGGGCACCGGGAGCCAGCGGCCCCCCCGGGGACAGGGACGGGGACAGGGACCGCGTGGCCGTGCCCAGGCAGCGGCACCCCGCCACCCGCAGCCCCTCCAAGTGCCGCCACCACTTGTCCCCCTCCCAGGACCAACGTCCCTGCCCGGCCCCTGCCTGTCCCCTGCCTGCCAGGGTCCCCAGGGGCAGCGGGTGCCCCCGCTCCGCCGGTGCTCAGCGGCTCCCACGCCGGGAGGGGGCACAGCGGGGACCCTCGCAGGGGACAGTGTCCCCCCCCCGCCCCGAGCTGGGGACACGGCAGAGCGCCCCATCCCCGCCACACCGAGGGTCCCGCGGGGGACGCTGAGGGCCCGGCCACCCCCTGTCACCGCACCGGGTCCCCGCGTCCCGGGACACCCAGGGCCACGTGGCGGCCGCGACGGTGGGGACCCTGCCACCGCCGGGGGACAAGGGGGAGCGCCCCAGGGCCTGGCACCCCCCTGCCCCCCCCAGGCGGCCCCAGAGGGACACGGTGGGTGGCAGCGCCTGCGGGAGGGACTGTCATGGCCACCACCCCCCCCCCCCCACCCCCCCCCCATCTGTGCCTCAGTTTCCCCAGCGGCCAGGGGCTGATGTCCCCGACAGTCCCAGCAGGAGGGGACACACGGACACACGGACACACGGACACACACACACACACGCACACACACACACACACACGCGCGGTGGCTGGCGGGTGACACGGAGGGAAGGGGGGGGGGGGACACACCACGTTGCCATGGCAACCAGGACGGGCTGGATTTTGGAGAGAACGAGGGAAGAGCCCCCGATGGCTA
>NC_133957.1:7580615-7642728 GCF_031877795.1 Strix aluco | reverse complement strand
TGGGGCAAATTTAGGGTCTTTTATTGCCCCCAGGGGCAAATTCAGATTTATTTTACCCCTTGGGGGCAAATTTTGGTTCTTTTATTGCCCCCAGGAGTAAATTCAGGGTCTTTTATTGCCCCCAGGGGCAAATTTTGGGTCTTTTCTTGGCCCAGGGGTAAGTTGAGATTTATTTTACCCCCTTGGGGCAAATTCGGGGTCTTTTATTGCCCCCCAGGGTAAATTCAGGGTCTTTTTATTGCCCCCAGGGGTAAATTTTGGTCCTTTTATTGCCCCCCAGGGTAAATTCAGGGTCTTTTATTGCCCCCAGGGGCAAATTTTGGGTCTTCTATTGCCTCCAGGGGTAAATTCAGATTTATTTTACCCCTTTGGGGCAAATTCAGGGTCTTCTATTGCCCCCACGGGTAAATCCAGGCCTCACAATTACCCCCCGGGGTAGATTCAGGCTCTTTTTTTGCCCCAGGGGCAAATTTGGGGTCTTTTATTGCCCCCTGGGGGCAAATCCCGGGCTCACAATTACCCCTTGGGGCAATTTTTTGCTATTTTATTGCTCCTAGGGGCAAATTTTTGGTCTTTTTTTTTTTTTGCCCCCAGGGGCAAATTTTGGGTCTTTTATTGCCCCTAGGGGCAAATTCAGGGTCTTTATTGCCCTCAGGGGCAAATTTTGGGGCAATTTATTACCCCTGGGGGCAAATTTGGGGTTGGTTTTGCCCCCCCCGGGGCAGATTTTCCCTTTAATTCTGCCCCTTTTTTACTGTTTCTACCCCTTTTCGCCTTAATCCTGCTTCTTTTTTTTTGCCGTTTTTGCCCCTTTTCACCCTAAATCTTTTCACCTTAAATTTTGCCCCTTTTCACCTAAATCTGCCCCTTTTTGCTGCACCAGCAGCCCTGAGCGTACGACCCCAAAACAGCCGGATTTGAGCCCAAAATGGAGGGGCAGGCCGTGGGGACGTGTCAGTGAGTTGACCCCAAAACAGAGGGATTTCAGCCCAAAATAGAGGCAGAGATGGTGCCAGGGGGTGTTTGGGTTGACCCCAAAAGTGGTGGGTTAAGCCCCAAAAGACAGGGGAGGGAAATCTGAGTATTTTGGGGGCAATTTGGGTGGTTTAGGTGCAATTTGGGTATTTTGGGGGCAACTTGGGTGTTTTGGAGACAATTTTGGTGATTTTGGGGCACTTTGGGCATTTTGGGGCAATTTGGGTGTTTTGAGGGGCAATTGGAGTGTGTTGAGGGACAATTTGGGTGGTTTGGGGGCAATTTGGGCATTTGGGGGCAATTTGGGTGTTGGGGGAAATTTGAGTGTTTCGAGGGGCAATTTGGATTGTTTTGGGGCCAATTTTGGTGGTTTTGGGGCAATTTGGCTGTTTGGGGAGGAACTAGGGTATTTGGGGGGAATTTGGATGTCTGAGGGGCAATTTGGGGATTTGGGGGGCGATTTTGGTGATTTGGGGGCAATTTGGGCATTTTTGGGGCAATTTGGGTGTCTTGATGGGCAATTCGGGTGTTTTGGGGGGAAATTGGGGTATTTGGGGGGAATTTGGGTTTTTGAGGCAATTTGACCATTACAAGAGGCAATTTGGGTATTTTGGGGGCAATTTGGGTATTTTGAGGGACAATTTGAGTGTTTTGGGGGTCATGAGGGGCAATTCGGGTATTTGGGGGGCAATTTTAGTGATTTTGGGGCAATTCAGGTGTTTTGGGCGGCAACTGGGGTATTTGGGGGGAATTTGGGGTTTTGAGAGGCAAATTGGGTATTTTGGGGGGAATTTGGGTTTTTGAGGGGAAAATTGGATATTTTGGGGGTAATTTGGGTATTTTGGGGCAATTTGGGTATTTTGGGGACAATTTGAGTGTTTTGAGGGCTGTCAGGGGCCTTTGGAGATCAGTTTGGGGTTTTGGGGGGAAAATGTGAGTTTTGGGTGATTTTGGGGTGTTCTGGGCAGCGTCGTACCCCAGGATCCTCCGACATCTGCGCAGGGAGGGGAGGGGGCTCAGGGGCGTCACTGACACCTTCTGGGTGAACTGGGAGCACTGGGAGCAACTGGGGGGAGCTGGAGGCAACTGGGGTGCGGGGGACACTGAGGACAGTGGTGGCAACTGGGAGGAACTGGGGGCAACTGGGGCATTTGGGGCAAATGGGAGGAACTGGGAGCGTTGGCTTGTGGGACACACTGGGGGCAACTGGGAGCACTGGGGTAACTGGGAGTGTTGGGATGGGAGGCCACTGGGGCATTTGGGGCAAATGGGAGGAACTGGAGGGAACTGGGAGCGTTGGCTTGTGGGACACGCTGGGGGCAAGTGAGGGCAACTGGGAGTGTTGGGATGGGAGGCCACTGGGAGGAACTGGGGGCACTGGGAGGAACTGGGAACGGCGGCTTTTGGGGCATACTGGGCGCACTGGGTGGGGGGCTGCCATACTGGAAAGGGGGCAAACTGGTCCCAGTGTCCTCCCCAGTTTGGGACAGAGGGGACACACACACACACCCCCCCAATTAATTACCGACCCCCCAATTAATCTCAGCCGAGGCTCCCCACCCCCAACAAATTTTCCCTGCCACAAAGCATCATGGGAACTCCGTGCAGGCTGGGACCAGCTTAATTAGAGGCGGGTAATTAGGACCCGTGACGACTTGCCTGGAGCTCAATTAACACCTGAGCTCATTAAGAGGCCTCTTAATGAACCCACAGCTGATTGGGTAACGATGGGCCCAGGGCAAGTCGAGACGATCCAGGAGGGGCTGAGTCAGCCCAGCCCATCCCAGTCCAGCCCAGTGACGGGGCAGGGTTAAACTGGGATTTCCAGAGAACTGGAAGGACCCGCTCTGGCGGCGGCTCCCTGCCCCCGAGGGACCTGGGAGGTTCCCCAGGGTCCTCTGGGGTTGAACTGGGAGGAACTGGGAGGCCCCTGTGGTGGGGTGGAGGAAGAGGAGGAGATGTGGGAGCATCTTCATCTTCTTCTAGAGGTACCGGGAGAAAAGGGGGGGGGGGGGTTGGTGATCGGTGTCACCCCCCACCCTGAGCATTGGGGGGGGGGGGGGGGCATGAGGTGTGTCCAGGGGAGCTGGAGGTGGCCAGGAATGAAGATGAGGATGGAGGAAGGAGAAAGGCTGAGGAACCAGGAGGAAACAGGAAAAAATGGGCGAGGAACCACGTTTTGATGCTTCTCGCTGATCCACGGCCAACCCCACGTTCTGCATCCAATGAGGAGCCACGTTCTTGGGTTGACCCTCATCAGAGCCACGTCCCAGCAGCTCCTGGTCAACCTGGACCAATGAGGAGCCACGTTCTTGGGTTGACCCTCATCAGAGCCATGTCCCAGCAGCTCCTGGCCAACCCTGGACCAATGAGGAGCCACGTTCTTGGGTTGACCCTCATCAGAGTCACGTCCCAGCAGCTTCTGGCCAACTCTGGACCAATGAGGAGCCACGTTCTTGGGTTGACCCTCATCAGAGCCACGTCCCAGCAGCTCCAGGCCAACCCTGGACCAATGAGGAGCCACGTTCTCGGTTGACCCTCATCAGAGCCACGTCCCAGCAGCTCCTGGCCAACCCTGGACCAATGAGGAGCCACATTTTGGGCCTGACCACTCCTGGAGACAGGTCCTGGTGGCCTCTTGACCACCTTCTCCATCTCTAGGTCCTGCATCCACCAAGGAGCCACTTTTTGTGGCCCAACCCCTCCAAGACGTGTCCTGGTGCCCCCTCAACCATCTTCATCCAACTCAAGGCCCCATGTCCAATGACGATCCACGTTTTGGAGTCAATCCCACCACCCTGGTGCCATCTCAACCATCTTCATCCAGCTCCACATTCTGGTACTCACCAAGGAGCCACGTTTTGGGGTCAATCCCACCATCCTGGTGCCCTCGCGACCATCCTCATCCAGCCCCACGTTTTGGTACCCACCAAGGAGCCATTTTGGGGTCAATCCCACCATCCTGGTGCCCTCGCGACCATCCTCATCCAGCCCCACGTTCCGGTACCCACCAAGGAGCCACGTTTTGGGGTCAATCCCACCATCCTGGTGCCCTCGCGACCATCTTCATCCAGCCCCACGTTTTGGTACCCACCAAGGAGCCATTTTGGGGTCAATCCCACCATCCTGGTGCCCTCGCGACCATCCTCATCCAGCCCCACGTTTGGTACCCACCAAGGAGCCATTTTGGGGTCAATCCCACCACCCTGGTGCCCTCACGACCATCTTCATCCACCCCCACATTCTGATACCCACCAAGGAGCCACATTTTGGGGTCAATCCCACCATCCTGGTGCCCTCATCCCAGCCCTGTCCCCCAATCCGGTGGGGCCACCCCACGGCCCGGGTTTCCTGGAGCCGGGCGGAAGATACCGGAGCCGTGGCTGGATTAGAGGAGAAGGCGGAGGAAGCCGTTTCCTCCTCCGGCCCCAGATAAAAACCCAGGGTTGGCGGTGGCAGGAGGAAGACGCGCCCGCGGCCGTGGTGCTTTACCAGCTCGGGTGGAGCCTCCCCTCCCCGTGGCCGCGCGGCCCCACGCCAGCCCCCGGTAGGAAGATGAGGCCCTGGGGTTGGGGGGGGGGGAAGGTTGGGTGGCACCCGGTGGGGGGGTGGGGGTGTCCCTGAGTGGCCCTGGGGGGGGGACGCAGGGCAGCTCCTGACCTTCCCTCCTTTCTCTCAGCCCTCCCCGCTCCCTCCCTCTGGTCTTTCTCATCCTTCCCTTCCCCTTTCCTGTCCTCCCGTCCTCCCTTCCCTCCTTCCCCGTCCTCCCTTTTCCCATTCTCCCTCTCCCCCTTCCCTTCCCCCTTTCCCCATCCTCCCTTCCCCTTTTCCCCTGTCCTCCCCCCCTTTCCCTTCCCCCTTTCCCCATCCTCCCTTCCCCTTTTCCCGTCCTCCCCCCCTTTCCCTTCCCCCTTTCCCCATTCTCCCTCTCCCCTTTCCCTTCCCCCTTTCCCCCATCCTCCCTTCCCCCTTTTCCCATCCTCCTCATCCTCCCTTAACCTCCCCCCCTCCAGACACCCCATGTCCTCAAAGGTCCCCACCCCCACCCTGACCTGTCCCCACCCTCCCACGAGCCACCCAAGGCCGGAGTCACCCCCTCACCATCTCCCCGCAGCTCCCGGCCCTCCGGCATGAAGGTCCTGCTCGTGATGCTCCTGGCGCTGGTAGCCACAGGTAGGAGAGGTCCCGGGACCCCCATTTCCACCCGCAGGACCCCCATGTCCATCCTGGCTGCCCCATGTCCTCCTATGGGACCCCCACACCCACCCCAAGGGGGCAGGTATCTCCCCCATGTCCCCCTTGGATGACCATGTCCTGTCACGGGACCCCCATGTCCCCCTTGGATGACCCGTGTCCACCTGTGGGACCCCCACGTCCATCTTAGATGCCCCAAATCTATCCGTGGGACCCCCATGTCCACCCCACATCTGCCTCAGGGACCTCTATGTCCACCTGGGGGACCCCCATGTCTACCTTGGGTGTCACTTGTCCCCCTGGGAGACCCCCCACATCCCCCTGCGGGACCCCCGTGTCCATGCCAGGGGTACCACGTCTAACCTGAAGGACCACCAAGTCCACCCTGGGGCTCTTGTCTGTTGTGGGTGTCCCCCAACCACCCCAGGCACCCCACATCTACTCATGGGACTGCCCCACACCCACCTTGGGTGCTCCCCAACCACACCCGAGACCCCACATCCACCCGTGCAACCCTCTGTGTCTGACGTGGGGGCCCGGCGTCTGCCCCAGGGGACCTCATACCTGCCCCACGAGCCCCATGTTCACCCAGGAGACCCCCAAGTCCACCCACAGGACCTTCCCCCTTCACCCCAGGGGCCCTCGTCTCTCCCAGGTGGCCCCTGTCCACCCCCAGGGACCTTCTGGTCCCTCCCAAGCTGGACTCGTCTCTTCCACCACGGATTCACCTCCTTGTCTGGTGCTCAGGGGACACGGGAACGGGGCCCAGACCACCCGTGTCACCCCGCGTCCCCTCCCCTTGTCCCCACAGCCTCGAGGAACGTCCTGTGGGTGATCGAGGGGACCTCCTGCGACCTGCCCTGGCAGGCTGCCCTCTTCAAAGGCGAGAAGTTCATCTGTGGAGGGACGCTGGTGGACAGGAACTGGGTGCTGACGGCTGCCCACTGCCACGTCCCGGGTAGGAGGCCACGGGGACGGCGGTGGCCAGTGGGTTTGGTGTCGATGGGCTGAGACCAACCAGAAATTGGTCCAGGTGGCACCTGGGGTCTTGCTTTCGGTCGGGAGGGTTGGTGGCATCTCAGTGGGCTTCACTCTGCCCCTTTTCTGCCTCTTTATAACCTAAATTCTGCCCTTTTTTGGGGCAAAGCCGTAACCTTAACTCCACCCTTCCCTGCTTTTGCTTCTTCCACCCTTATTGCCACCGCTTGGGGCTCTTCCCCCGCTTTGTGGGGGTCCCCGTGGCCAACGTGAGCCCCCCCCAACCCTGATCCCATCAGCTTCATCAACGTGCGGCTGGGGGGCCAGACCCACAAGGACTCGGGTGACACCAAGCAGTGGCGACGCTCGGCCAAGGTCTTCAGGTACCCGCGCTACAACGAGACCAACAAAGATGGCGACCTGATGCTCATCAAGTTCCTCCTGCCCGTCCACGTCAACAAGCACGTGAAGCCGCTGCCGTTGGCCTCCCACTGCCCCGTCCCTGGCAAGACCTGCCAGATCTCAGGATGGGGGTCCACCACCAGCCCTGAAGGTACAAAACCTTGGGGGTTCCTGGGGGTCACTTTGGGGTTCTGGATATCTGGGGGTGCACTGATGTAGCCCCTCCCCAGGGCCTCAGGTGTCTGAGCTCCCCGCCCAAAATCCCCCTCCCAGTCCTGTTGGTCCCACTCTGACCTTTAGGTGCCCTTGAACCTGCCTTGGAGCTCCTCCTCGGTGCCGACAAATGAGGGGAGAGGCGCTCCAGGGCAAAGAACGGGTTCAAAATGGATCCGGGCTGGATCACCTGATCCATTTGTGTCCCCCCCCCCGGGTGACTTTGTGCCCTCTGTCACCTGCAGTGACCTTCCCTGAGGACCTCCACTGCACCAAGGTCACCATCGTCTCGGAGGAGCAATGCCAGCGCATCTACCCCGACTCCATCACCACCAACATGGTGTGTGCGGGCGAGTCCCGCAGCCGGGCCGACTCCTGCCAGGTGGGTGCAAGGTCCGGCCATGGTGGCGGGGGGGGGGGGGGGGCGGTTAGAGACACCCCCCCCGGGTGAGGAACCCACGAGGGAAAGGTTTGGGCTGAGAACGGGCACAATTCGGTGCAGCCGGCGTCACCTAGAAGGGGTGAGACGGTGTCACCAGGCGGGGAGAGGAGAACATCTCCTCGGTGGGGGGTTTCTAGGCCTGAAACGGACCCAGATTTGGGGTGACTCTTTGGGCCACGAGTCGCAGATCCCCCCCGTCTTGCCTCGTCAGGGTGACTCCGGGGGACCCCTCATGTGTGACGGGCGGCTCCAGGGTATCGTCTCTTGGGGTCCGGGTGTCTGCGGGGACCCCAAAAAACCCGGCGTCTACGTCAACCTCTGCAAATACACCTGGTGGCTCCAGGACACCATGAGAAGGAACTGAGCCCCCCGTCCCCCCACGGATGGACCCCCCCCAGCTCCCCCTCCTCCTCCTCCTCCCCGATGAAGGTCCCCGCAGCGGCCGGTCCGAGCGCAGGGGCACATGCCCTGGGGGGGGTGGGGGGGGTGGTGAGGGTGGGGGGTCCTGTTGAGATGTCCATGAATAAAGCTTCTGGACGTGGCTTTTGGCCGTGTCTTTAACGGGCGGAGCAGAGCTCGGGCAGGCCGAGGTGGCCTGAGCTGCCCCACAGCTTGTGGGGGCAGGAGAAGACCCAGCTCCACCATCTTGGGGGTAGATCCCTTGGCCCCGTCATGGGGTTGAGCTGGTGACCCCACCCCAGTAGACCTGGTGACCTCACCGTGGGGCAGATCTGAAGGTCCCACCCTGGGGTAGACCACTATGGGGCAGATCTGGTGATCCCACCTCAATAGACCTGATGACCTCACCATGGGTCAGATCTGAAGGTCCCACCATGGGGGTAGACCACCATGGGGCAGACCTGGTGACCCCACTGTGGGGCAGATCCAATGGTCCCACCATGGGGTAGACCACCATGGGGCAGACCTGGTGACCCCACCTCAGTAGACCTGGTGACCTCACCGTGAGGCAGATCTGGAGGTCCCACCATGGGGTAGACCACCATGGGGCAGACCTGGTGACACCACATGGGCCAGATCTGGAGGCCCCACCACAGGGTAGACCACCGTGGGGCAGATCTGAAGGCCCCACCATGAGTAGACCACCATGGGGTAGACCATCATGGGGCAGACCTGGTGACCCCATCACAGACCTGGTGACCTCACCATGGGGCAGATCTGAAGGTCCCACCATGGAGCTGTTGGCTGGTTTGGGGTCACCCCTGGCTCTTTGTGCCACCCTCGGCGGGGGGGAGACACAATATCCAGCTTTGTGTGTTCCCCCCCCCTTCAAGAGCAACAAGAACTGGGGCCAGACCCTCCTTCTCGGTGCCTCCACCCAGCCCCATCTCCATGGGCCAACGAGTGACCAGGGAGAACTTCCCATCCCCAGAGGGGCCAAATTTCCCCCGTGACTCAACGGGAGCAGAAGGGGCCAAATTTCCCCACCTGGGGTAACTTGGCAGCAGATCCCGGGCTGTTTCACGGGAAGAAATCACCCGCTGGAGGCCAAATTTACCCGCTTGTGCGGAGCTGAGGCCTCTATTTTTGTGGGATTTTTCTCCTCCATGGGGTCATCCCAGTCCCATCGTGGTGGTGGGGTGGGGGATGGAGAGCGGTGCCCGCCCGGCGTCGCCGCGGCATGTCTACGAGATCGGTGGGCTGTAAAAACCACCTCCGGTGTCTTCCCCGGCACGAGAGGAGAACATGGCGAGGTCAGACGGTCACGTGACATCCCCCACGGCTCAGCGGGGCAGGGAGCCACGCTGGTGGCCTTGCGCAAGGTGTCACCCTCCCTCTTCCGAGGCCTGGCGCGTTGGAGGGCGTGGGCCTTGTCTGGCCGCCGCGGTGGGGAAAGAGGTTTTGGGCCAGGTCCAGATCTCCAGGGAGGTGGAGGAGCCCGCAGTGGCCACTGGTGACTTCCAGGTTGCCGCTCAGCGTTTCACAGGAAGGTTCAACCACCTGTCAGCGTCCCCTGAAGGAGGTTTCACCTGGAGGGTCCCGTGGTGGTGGCCGTTGGCTGTGGTGGGTTGCCACAGTGGGCTCCAGCATGGGTGACTCCAGGTCCTCCATCATCCATGGGGGGGGGGTTGGTCAAGGTGTTTGTCGGGATCTCATCAACGTGTCCAGGGAGGTTTGGTCAAGCTGTCTGGGAAAGTCTGGTCAATGTGTCCATGGAGATCTGGTCAACGTGTTCCTGGTCAACATGTCTGTGGAGGTCTGGTCAATGTGTCCATGGAGATCTGGTCAATGCATCCATGAAGGTCTGGCCAATTCATCTGTGGAGATCTGGTCAACATGTTGGTGGAGGTCTGGTCAATGTGTCCATGGAGATCTGGTTGTGTCCATGGAGATCTGGTCAACGTGTCCATGAAGATCTGGTCAATGTGTCCAGGAGGTCTGGTCAGCATGTGCATGAAGGTCTGGCCAATGCGTCCATGGAGATCTGGTCATATCTGTGGAGATCTGGTCAACACGTCCATGGAGATCTGGTTAATGTGTTTGTGGAGATCTGGTCAATGTGTCCATGAAAGTCTGGTCAACGTGTCCAGGGAGGTCTGGCCAACATGTCCATGAAGGTCTAGTCAATGTGTCCATGGAGATCTGGTCAATGTGTCCCCTGGGATCTGTCAACATGTTTCTGAAGGCACAGTCAAGAAATCCATCAGGACCTCCCAAACACGCCTCTGGAGGTCTGAGGTCTACCCCTGGTGCCTGCGGAGGGTTGGTCCCCACATTATTGGGCTCTATGCAACCAGGCCGTAGTCACCGTGGCCCTTGGGGTGGGGTCCAGACGTTCGTGGCAGTGTAGGTGCCACAACCAGGTCCGTGGGGGTCACCGTGTCCGTGGAGGTGAAGTTCAACCACCCCTTCATCGTTCAACCACCATGGAGCCTGGTCCTGCCGGCCGTGAAGATGAGCCACCAGCGGGGAAGGACACCCCAACTTTGGGTGCCCAAGGAGGTCCCTGAGGCCACGTGGGTGCAAGGGTGGGTGTAGGACCCGGGGGTTGAGGTGGCGTTAGCCCAAAGACAAGTTGTGAGCATGGCAGTGCCACCAGGAACAGCCGGAGCGTGGCCATCGCCGCTCCTGTGTCACCCGTGTCCCCTGAGGCACCCCCTGTGTCACCCAGGGCACTGCCACCCACAGTGCTGCCAGCCTGTGTGTCACCCAATGCCACCCCCCCCACCACCCCTCCCACCCTGGGGTCACCCAGGGCACTGCCACCCCCTTGTGTCACCCAGGGCACTGCCACCCACGGTGCTGCCACCCTGTGTGTCAACCAGGGCCACCTACCATGGTGACACCGTCACCTCTTGTGTCACCCGGGGCCACCCTGGGCTGTGAGGACATTTGGGAGGGGTCAGGGGACAAGGAACAGGGGGTGGGGGGAGTGGGGGGGTGACATGTCGCCTCCCTGTCACTACAAGCTGGCAGGGGGGGCCCGGAGGTCCTGGGTGGCCCTGGCAGTGGGTGGCAGGCCCAGGCTGGCTCTGGCTAATTAGGTAATTAGCACTAATTACGCCACCGAGATGGGAGCTGAGGAACTGGGAGAACTTGTTGGGCCCAGCCCCAGCGCCGCGCTAACGTCACTTCCCCCCCCCCCCCCCCATCTCTGGGGGCCCCCTCATGTCCCCACGTGTGTCCTTGTGTCCCCTTCTGTGTCCCCACATCCCCTCGTGTGCCCCCCCACACCCCCCCAGGGCTCCTGGGTCCCCCCCACATCACCCCATGTGCCCCTACAGCCCCCTCATGGTCCCCTATGTCCCCCCTGCCCCCTCAGGACCCCCCCACCTGCCCTCGTGTCCCTTCGTGGTCCCCCATGTCCCCTCATGTCCACTTGGGTACCTCACATCACCCCACCCCTCACCTCCTGTCACCCCTGTGTCCCCTCACCTGCCCCCGTGTCCCCTCACCTGCCCCCCTCTCCCCTCACATGTCCCCTGTCTCCACCAGGGAGCCCCCGTGTCACCCCTCAAGGTCCCCCCCTGGGGCCCCCTGGTGTCCCCAGGGGATCAAGGAACCCCCGTGACTGGGATCTCTGTGGGCCGTCGTGGCGAGGGCGACTACAGAGCAGATCCCCGTGGGTGGGATCCCCGTGGATGGGATCTCCGGGGGCCCAGACCTCCACGGCTGATGGTGTCTGTAGGGTGGATCCCCAAGGACCAGGATCCCCAAGGACCAGGATCCCCGTGGTTTTGAAGCTTTGCAGACTTGACCTCCGTGGCCCGGGTTCACCATGGTCTCATCCTTCCTGAGTGGCCTCTCCGTGGACAGGATGAGATTATCCATGGACCAGATCCCCGTGGTTGGGGTTTATAAGGTCCAGATCTCCGTGGCTGGGGTTTATAAGGTCCAGATCTCCGTGGCTGGGGTTTATAAGGCCCAGATCTCCGTGGTTGGGGTTTATAAGGTCCAGATCTCCGTGGTTTGGGTTTCCATGGACCAGATCCCCGTGGATGGGATCTCAGTGAACCAGCCGTCCGTGGGCTGGGATCCCAGTGGACGGAACCCCGGTGGATGGGATGTCTGTGGACCGGATCTCCCTGGGAGAAGGTCCCCATGAACCAGGGTCAGATCTCCATGGGGTGGAATCTCCACTCGAGCGCATCGTGGTAGGGAGGTGAGACCTCCACGGGCCACCCCTCCCTCCACGGACGGGCTCCCTGAGGCCACGACCTCTTTGGTGAGGATCTCCCCAGCCCAGATCCTCAGGGATCTACTGGGACAGTTGCTCTTCCAGGAGCTTCACCTCCAGGTTTAGGACCAAACCCAGCCCCAGGCTTCCTCTTGCCACCAGCAGAGAGCGAGATCAGCATCTCCAAACCGTGATTCATCCCCACCCGGCCTTGCCTTTCATCAGGACTCAGCTCCTGGGCTTCTCCGCCCTTAATTGCTCGTCAGGCTGTTAATTGCCTTGAGCTGCTCCCAGCTTCGTCTCCTCTCCCGGCCCTGCTGAAGGGGCCGTTGAAGAGGCACGGAGGTGCCTTCACCACCACCCCTGAAGCTCCCGCACCCACGTCGCAGCTCCGGTCCCACCACGTCGACGTTGGCCAGGCTGGGGTGGCTTTAGAGGACTCATCGGTGCTTAAAAAATCCTCTCGAGACCTTCCCGCTGCGGGACGTGCCGGAGCTCGGACACTTCCAGGGGGAAGAGACCCAATCGGTGAAGACGACTTGAACCTCCCGGAAAGAACCAACCGGGGGCTGGCGACCACTGCTGAGCTCAGCAGGAATTTCGGGCCACCCGCCCCGTCCACCCAGCGCCTGGCGCACGTCCCGGCATGCACGCGAAACCCGCCCCGGGAAGGGCCGGGAGACGCCGGGGTCCTCGGTTGTTGCCACCGCCCCGGGGGGCGGAGATGTCCCAGGCAGCCCTGGGGACAGTGGGTGACACTTGGTTGCACCCAAGTCACCCTCCCCGGGGCACGGGGTGGTCACCTCCCACTTTGGAGACCCTCCAGACCCCCGTGCCGCTGAGGTTGGGGGAGCGAGGAAGAGGAGGTGACACACCCCCGGGGTTGGGGACAGTGTCCAGCGAAGGGGGGGGGGAACGACAAGTGTCACCCTCATCTCCGGTGTCCCCTTGACTCACCAGAAGCGACTCGCAGGGTTGGCAGCGGGACGGGGCCTCGCCCAGCGCTCACCCACGTCCGCGGCGTTACTCATCGGGGACGTGCAACCGGCACCGGGTGCCAACGGGAGGCAGCACGTAGGTCCCCAGGGACCTCCAGGGGCGGGGCGTGTTCCCCCCTCACCCCCCCCCCCCACCCCCCCACCCCCAACCCTGGGGAGCCATTTTGGGCAGGGGGGAGGGTGGGTCCCTCCTCGGAGGTGGATTCCTGAGGTGGGCAAACACCCACACGGGTGCCCTTGGGATGCGATTCGCCCCCCCCCCCCCCCGGCCTGTGGAAGGTGGGTGGGTGCGTCTGGATGGACAGACGGACGTAGAGAGGGATGGAGGGATGGACGGACAGACAGATGAGGGAACAGGGGGGAGATGAGCAGATGGAGGTGAAGGGCCAAGAGATGCGAGAGGATCGACCGGCCGGTTGCCGACGGACGGACGGACGGAGAGAGGAGGGGGTGGAGAGATGGACAGGGAGGCTGTTGGACGGACGGACGGACGGGCGGATGGATGGATGGATGGACAGACAAGTGGCCAGATAAATGGACAGACAGACTTACAGTTGGATGGACAGAGGGGAAGGTAGATGGGTGGGGGACAGACGGACAGACAGACGGCCAGACTTACAGACGGGTGGACACGGAGGTAGCCGGTGGGAGGACGGACGGACGGATGGAGGGACAAGTATCCAGGCAGTTGCTCGGACAGACGGACAGATGGCTGGGCAGGTGGCCAGAGGGACGGACGGACAGGCAGACAGCTGGATCCCCAGACAGACAGACAGACGGATGGATGGGCAGGCCAGTGGCCAGCTGGCCAGGCAGACTTATGGCCAGACAGACAGACGGCAGGAGGCGGCCCCATTGCATTTCACAACCCCTGGGAGGGGGGTGGAGGCCCCCCAACACCCCCATCCTGCACCGGGGGGAGGGGAAAGGAAACCCCCCCGCTCTTGACCGCACGCTGGGGCGGGGGAGGGTTGAGCCAGCTGTTTTTGGGGGCCTCCTCACCCCCGTGTCTGCTGGGAGGGGCGGGCGTTTCCCCTTCGCTGAGGAGCCCTGCGGCGTTTCCTCTGGGACATCAAAGCGGCAACCAGCGGCGGGGCCGGGGAGACACCCACGGGCCACACTCGCCCCGTTGCCGCGTGGACCGGTCGCCCAACCGCTCTTGAGTCACCCCGCCGGAGACACGGCCTACTTTTCACCCTGGGTATAAATATGCCCAAACCACCGGCTCTCGGCTTCCCGCCGCGCCGAGCCGGCCCCGTCCTTCTCCTCCTGTAGGTGAGTCCATCCCTGGTGGCCGTGACCACGGATTTGCCTCCCGAGGGATGGATGTTTTGGGGGTGACGTGGGGAGATCGGGCGCCCCCGTCCATCGGTGGATGTTTCCCATGGGTGGCCCCACACGCTCGGCCCACGTGGTGGCTCTGGTTTGGATGGGATTGGTGGGAACGCCCGCCCTCTCCCAGTTTAGCTCGGATCTCCCAGTTGGGCAGCGCCAGGAGGACACACGTGGTCCTTCCTGAGCTCGTGCCGGTGGGTTTGGTGCCACCCAAGAGCTCCACTCAACCACAACAGGGTGGAGAAGAGGGTCCAAGACCACCCCAAGGCCTGTAAGGGTGAAGGTCCCACCAAAACAACACCCGCTGCTCGGTCTCGTCGCCTCCATCGGGAGGCCGAAGGCCGCCACCGAGGACCTTCCCCATGGCTCCCACGTGGCACCGGCCGCAACCTGATCCAGTTTGGTTTCTCTGCCCCAGGAATGGCTCGTGATGGCCACGGGACCTTCGGCTTCATCCCGCTCTTCATCCTCGCCGCCGGATTGTTGCTAACGGCCCCGCTGCCGGCGCGAGCTCAGGGGAAGGGCAACGACGGCGACGAGCGTAAGTCCAACCGGTGGCCGCGGAGGGAGGACGGGGACGTCGTGGGGGTTTTCCTGGGCACCTCAGAGGGGAACATCTCCGACGGGATGGGAATGGGATGGGATGGGATGAGGAGATGCCTTCTCTTGGCTCGTGGGAATCTTGCCGACGGGGAAGGTTTGGGCAAGGCCCTACCGTTTCGAAACCTGTTTTGGTTTCGAGCTGAGGTAAAACAACCCCCCTTGAGGTGGAGAAACCCCGAAAGAGCCACAGAGAAAAATTCCTGCGTCCTGTCGGAGGCGCTGGGATCTCCAGGATAACCGTTTCCCACCTCTAGATGTTTTTACGGGCAAAAAGGAGACAAAAAAAGTCACCCGGGGTGCGGGAAAGAGAGGAGAGACTGAACCCCGATGGGATCCGTTCTTCCGGCCTCCAAAATGATGCTCTGCCAAAGGAGATCCCCAACGGACGGGTGGCAAGAGGAGGCCCTTGATTTCTGACCGTTGGATGCCAACACCTCAGATCTGCCCTGATCTGGGGGTTTTTTAACCCAAATCTGCATCCCCAGAGCTGAAACCGAAACGCCCGGGTCCTGTGGAGAAGGAACAAGCTCATGACTGGAATTTGCCCCGTGACCGTCCAAGAAATTTTTGGGGGGGGGGGGGGGGGGGGCAGGTTTATTGTTTGGGATGGAGCCACCACCACCTTGGTTGGAGTTTTTTGGTCGCCAACGGCCTCTGGAAATCCAGGGGACAGATTCTACCCCGGGGCAGGATCCGCCATCTCGCGTCGCCGCCGATCGGCCTTTGTGGACGGAAACCCCTCCACCTCGGGGAGCTCGGGGAAGCCGCTGAGATGCCTTCAAGGAGCTTGGTGGAATCTAAACCTGCCGGTTGGTCTCTAGAGGACGACTCTTGGGAATGACCAGGATGACCCAACGAGCATTTGCGGGAGGATGGTTCCCACCCTCCGACTTTGGCAGCACTGCCGGGACCGGATAGGGGCGAGTGCCAGGTGGCTTGAAACTGGGGCGTCTCCCATTATCACCCGTCCCAGGCTGTAATTCCCACCAGTACAAACCAGTCCCACTGGTAAATTCCGATGTCCCAACCTTTGGTGGAAGGCAGATACCATGGACCGGAGGCACCTCGCAGGTGCTTGGGATCGATACGGGTCTTCCCCAGGGCAGTCAACACGTGGAGGTGACAGCTGCGAATTCTGCCCAAAATAGCCCCAAAACGGGTGGGATGTCCCAGACCATGGTGTGGAGGACACCCATGAGGTCACCTCAAAGAACAAGGACTTGATATCTCCCATTTGAAAGTCCTACTGCATGTTTTTGGGAGGGGGAGGGAGCTCTTTTTCTTGAAAAAACACCCTTTTTTGACTTCATTTATTTATTTTTTAAAAAACTTGTCTCCTCCCACTTGGACACAACTCAGTGTCAGGAAGTCTTCTCCAGTGGCCGTGGCAGAGGTGACACCTGAGGCTCCCGAAGGGCTTTGCTGTAGATGGAGGCCAGGAGGGACACCAGGAGCATGTCACAAGGGCTTCTGACTCCCACTCTGTGGCCACCCAAGTGGACATCAAGATGGTGGTGGACTCAAGAGGGTGGTAGCCTCAAGATGGTGGTGGCCTCAAGATGGTCATGGCCTCAAGATGGTGGTGGCCTCAAGATGGTGGTGGCCTCAAGATGGTCACAGCCTCAAGATGGTGGTGGCCTCAAGATGGTCGCGGCCTCAAGATGGTCACGGCCTTGAGATGGTCACGGCCTCAAGATGGTGGTGGCCTCAAGATGGTGGCCCTACAAATATTCCTCATAAATATCCTGATGAGGGGAGGGGCACCTCATCTCATAGATGCTTGGCATTGATTGGCGGGGGGGGGGATGTTGCCTCTCTGGATGGTCCCTTCTTCTCTCCAAGGACCATCAATGTTGGGCAACTCCAGCAGGCACCCACCCACCGAAAGCAAAAGGAGATGCCTCCAGAGACCTGAAAGTTTGGGAGATGCCTCCAGATGCCTGGAAGATTGGGAGATGCCTCCAGAGACCTGAAAGAGTGGGAGATGCCTCCAGATGCCTGGAAGATTGGGAGATGCCTCCAGAAACCTGAAAGAGCGGGAGATGCCTCCAGAGACCTGGAAGAGCAGGAGATCCCTATCAGAAGCGGGGGCTTCAAGTGGTGAGACCCTTCTTTCTGTAAGATGACCAAAGACCCACCCCCAAACCAAGCTGATGAGCTTCTCTCCTTCTTCTCAATCAACCTGCCGGGACCATGACGTCTCGGTCCCAGAGCGACGTACGGACTCGCGTTCCGGGGTGAACTTCTCATTTCTCTCCGCGTCAGGGCTTCTCCTGGTGGCGTTGATGCAACCATCTCCTCCCCTGGTCCCAACTGGGAGTCCTGGGGCCATGAGGCATCCAGGAGGTAGGAGGTTTTTTGAGCTGGTCCTACAGGATTTTGTCACCGAGGACAGAGAAATCAGCTCTTTTAGAGGTGCGTCACCTCCTTTTTGGAGTCCGATCTTGGGCTGGGAGGAATCTCCGGGGCGGAACCGATGCCCCTCCCAGAAGCACATGGCGAAACCGAAGGAGATAAGTGGCCCCTGGTGACTTCCTGATACGCCGGTGACTTCCAGGACAGCTCATTGGCACCACGCGGCTCAATAGACCCGTCCTGGAGAGGGGGGGGCGGGGGGTGTGTGTGTGTCTCCTTGGGGGACCTGGTGAGGTCACGGGGTTGTGGATGCCGGAAAATGGCAGCAGGAGGGAACAGACCTTCGAGGGCTGATTCAACCTTTTCTACAAACGGTTGGATCTCAACTCGTCCCCAAATCACCTCTTTTTGAACAAAAATAAGAGCCCAGTAGGCTGATAGGTGACTCGGTAAATTAAAACAAAAATTATTATTTTTAGGTTTTAAAGATGATTTTGAGCGTTCTGATGGGAGTTTAAGAAAAATAGAGACTTTTCCCTTTTTTCTTTCAATTCACCTTTCAAAAACTTGGGTTTTGCAACGTTTCGCCGTGTTTTCAACAAAAAAGAGCCCTAAGGAGGCTGATAGGTGACTCGGTAAATTAAAAAAAATTATTATTTTTAGGTTTTAAAGATGATCTTGAGCATTCTGATGGGAGTTTAAGAAAAATAGAGACTTTTCCCTTTTCTCTTTCAATTCACCTTTTCTAAACCTCGTTTTTTTGCAACGTTTTGCCGCATTTTCAACCCAAAACGGCTGGTTTTTTGGGGAAGAGTTTGTGGGCTCCGGCCACGCAACGCACTGACGGTGCCCTTGGGTGTTCTGTGTTCCAGTGCCGGAGGAGGGACGAGTCCCGAATCATCGGTGGGCGCCCCTGCTCATCAACCAGAGACCTTTCCAAGTTGCCCTCATCAAGAGGGGTCAAATCCTGTGTGGGGGAAGCTTGATAGGTGCCCAATGGGTCCTGACCGCCGCCCACTGCCGGCAGCCACTCAGGTAAGGTGAGCCCATGCTCATGTGACCCACGGCTTCCTCAAGGACCAAGGGTGAGAGGTGGGTCCTCCAGGTGGTAGCGCCCAGATGTTGGCGCTTCCAGAAGATGATGCCTCCAAATGGTGGCATCTAGAGGTGCCCCAGATGTTGACCCCTCCAGAGCTTGTTGCCTCCAGATGTGAACTCCTTCACATTTTGGTGTCCAGAAGTTGAGTCTGGTACCTTCAGGAGTTGGTACCTCCAGCGGTTGGGTTGTCCAGATATTTGTACCCCAGATGTTACCTCCAGAGGCTGGTGTCCCCATGGCCGGTAGCTCCAGATGTTGATGTTCCATGTATCTCCAGATTTGGGTGGTGGTACCTCTCGAAGGTGTAACCATCCTCCCCATGGCCACTGGAGGACCCATGTCCTTCGTTGGGTCACAACGTCCCCCCACTTTGAGGTCCAGTCACCCCCTTTTTCCAGGTGATGACACTAATTGGAGCAAGTCTCCTCCCAAAAAAAGCTTCTCCAGCTTCTCCGCAAGGTCCTGTGAGAGGAAGCTGGACCTTTTGGGGGGAAAATAATGAAAAAGAGCAGAAATTGGGAAGAAGTTGGGCTGAGGGCAACATTGAGGTGGTGCAGGTGGGAGCTCCTGAAGCGAGGAAGATGATGTCAAGGAGTTGAAGTCAAGACACGCAACAGTTTCTGGTGGAGATGGGAGATGCCCTCAGGGCATCAAAGAGCTCTTGGAGAAGAGCCGGCTCATGACTCCTCAAGGCCTGTTTGGGGCCACCTCCCCACGGTGGTCCTGTGGCCGCGTCACGTTAACTCTATGGAGAAGCTCCAACGACCAGGTCTTGACCATCTCGATGGGCGAGTCGAGGTCAAGAGTTTTGGTGGCTCCTCTGGAGGGATCAGTCCTGATTTCTCAACCTTCTTCCCCCCCGGTCAGGGACCTCAGGGTGTTGATCGGGACGGACACGTTACGGGACGGGACGGGGGTTAGTGAGGTCGATTTCGAAGCTCCAGGTCCACCCGGCCTACAACCCCCGCAAGAACGACAACGACTTCATGCTCCTGAGGTTGAACAAGCCCGTTCAGTTCAGCAACAGCATCAAGAAGATCCGATTAGCCACCAGGTGTCCCACGGAGGGGCTGAGCTGCAGCGTCTCGGGTTGGGGCACGACCAAGTCCCCTGGAGGTACTGGAGACCACGGTGGAGGAGGTGGGATGAAGGGAGGCAACTGGGGGGGTGGGGTGAGGGCTCGCCAAGGTGGCCACGTGGCCTTCTCGGCTCGGAAAATGGGCGAAGGGCTTCCATGATGTCACCTTAACTCTGCCCAGCAGCTCCTCGCGGAGAACTTCTAGTTGGGTTTTCTCTTTGGGGTTGGGGTCTCCTCTACTGGAGGCATCTCCCAAAGAACCCTACGGGAAGTGTAACGAGCTCTGCTCAGGCCTCAGCGCTCAGGGCTTGTCCCTTCTCACCCTCTCTCCACCCCCCACCTCATTTTTCAGCAAAACTGCCCCAAAATTTGCAGTGTGCCGCCATCCAAACCTTCGGGAGGAACAAGTGCACCAGAGCGTACGGGCCCGCCATCACCCCCAACATGTTCTGCGCCGGTGTCCCCCAGGGGGGCATCGATTCCTGCCAGGTAAGAAGTGGGGGGGGACACACACACGTCCCTTGGGCCCCCTCCTGGGTTGCTGCTGGGGGAAGGAGGGTCTTGGTGTGGCGTTGAGGTCAAGGACGGGGTGAGATGAGGCCGTTGGGTTCCTTCAAGGTGAGGTAGAAAAGCTGGGAGAGGCCACGGCACCGTGGTCAGGTCAATGGAAGTTTTGGGGTCCCACCACCGACCTTCTGCTTGAGCCACAGAGCTGGGGTTGGGCCACAGCACGTGACCGGGTCCACGCAAGTTTTGGGGTCCCACCACCGACTTTCTCCTTGAGCCACAGAGCTGGGGATGGGCCGTGGCATGTGACCGGGACCATGGAAGTTTTGGGGTCCCACCACCAACCTCCTCCTTGAGACACGGAGCTGCGGATGGGCCACAGCATGTGACAGGGTCCACGCAAGTTATTGGGGTCCCACCACCAAGCTTCTGCTTGAGCCACGGATCTGGCTCATGACATTTGACCGGGTCCACGCAAGTTTTGGGGTCCCACCACCAACTTTCTCCTTGAGCCATGGAGCTGGGGCTGGGCCACAGCATGTGCCCTGGTCCATGCAAGTTATTGGGGGTCCCACCACCAACCTTCTCCTTGAGCCACAGAGCTCGGCCACAGCACGTGACCAGGTCCATGCAAGTTTTGGGGTCCCGCCAGTGACCTCCTTGAGCCACAGAGCTGGCTCATGACACGTGGATGGGTCCACGCAAGGTTTGGGGTCCCACCACCAACCTTCTCCTTGAGCCATGGAGCTGGGGATGGGACATGACATGTGGACGGGTCAATGAAAGTTTTGGGGTCCCACCACCAACCTTCTCCTTGAGCCACAGACCTGGGTCATGACACGTGACCAGGTCCACGGAAGTTTTGGGGTCCCACCACCAACCTTCTCCTTGAGCCACAGACCTGGGTCATGACACGTGACCAGGTCCACGGAAGTTTTGGGGTCCCACCACCAACCTTCTCCTTGAGCCATGGACCTGGGTCATGACACTTGACCGAGTCCACAGAAGTTTTGTTGTCCCACCACCAACCTTCTCCTTGAGTCACAGGGCTGGGTCATGACACATGACCAGGTCCACACAAGTTTTGGGGTCCCACCACCAACTTTCTGCTTAAGCCACGGAGCCAGGGCTGGGCCACGGCACATGACTGGGTCCACAGAAGTTTTGGGGTCCCACCACCAACCTTCTCCTTGAGCCACGGACCTGGGTCATGACATGTGACCGGGTCCATGCAAGTTTTGGTGTCCCACCACCAACTTTCTCCTTGAGTCACGGAGCTGGGGCTGGGCCACGGCACGTGACCAGGTCCACACAAGTTTTGGGGTCCCACCACCAACCTTCTCCTTAAGCCCACGGACCTGGGTCATGACACGTGACCGGGTCCACACAAGCTTTGGGGTCCCACCAGTGACCTTCTCCTTGAGCCACGGAGCTGCGGTTGGGCCACGACATGTTACTGGGTCCACACAAGTTTTGGGGTCCCACCACCAACCTTCTCCTTAAGCCACGGACCTGGGTCATGACACGTGACCGGGTCCACGCAAGCTTTGGGGTCCCACCAGTGACCTTCTCCTTGAGCCACGGAGCTGCAGTTGGGCTGTGACACGTGACCAGGTCCACACAAGTTTTGGTGTCCCACCACCAACCTTCTCCTCTCCTTGAGCCACGGAGCCAGGGCTGGGCCACATGACCGGGTCCACCCAAGGTCTGTGTGTGTCCCCCCCCAACCGTGACACCCACCCCTCCTTCTCCCCCCCCCACCTCAGGGTGACTCCGGGGGCCCACTGGTGTGCAACGGGGTGCTGCAGGGCGTGGTCTCGTGGGGCATGGCCGTCTGCGGGCGTCGAGGACAACCCGGCGTCTACTCCAACGTCTGCTGGGCCGTGCCCTGGATCAGGAAATGGATCGGGAACCAGTGAGACCCCCCCCGCCGCCGAGGGACGTCACCCCCTTTTTTTTTGGGGGGGGGGGGGGGGGCGGGAGGAATACAGATTTCCCAGAATGCACTTGGGAAATGGTGATATTTTGGGGGTGAAAATAAAGGAAAGGTGTGAAATCCACAAGATGGTGTTGGGGGGGAATTGGGGGGGGGGGGACGGGGGGGGGGGCGTCATGGCACCCCGGTTTGGGGGAGGAGGGACCCCACCACCACCACCACTAGGAGTTGTCCCACTGGGAGGGGTGGTAACTGGGATTCGTGGGGGTAGTGGGAATTGGGGGGTAACTGGATTGGGGGTGAGGGGAATTGGGGGCACTGGGGAGAGGGGGAATTGGGGGGTAACAGATTGGGGGCAGGGGGGAATTGGGGTCACTGGGAGCACTGGGGAGAGTGGGAATTGGGGGGTAACTGGGATTGGGGGCAGGGGGAATTGGGGTCACTGGGAGCACTGGGGAGAGTGGGAATTGGGGGTAACTGGGATTGGGGCAGGGGGAATTGGGGGGTAACTGGGATTGAGGGCAGGGGGAATTGGGGGCACTGGGGAGAGTGAGAATTGGGGGGTAACTGGGATTGGGGGAGCAGTGGGAATTGGGGGGGTAACTGGGATTGGGGCAGGGGGAATTGGGGCCACTGGGAGCACTGGGCAGAGTGGGAATTGGGGGGGTAACTGGGATTGGGGGCAGGGGGAATTGGGGTCACTGGGAGCACCGGGGAGCATGGGAATTGGGGGGTAACTGGGATTGGGGGGCAGGGGGAACTGGGGGAGTAACTGGGATTGGGGGCAGGGGGAATTGAGGCCACTGGGAGCACTGGGGAGAGTGGGAATTGGGGGTAACTGGGATTAAGAGTGGGAATTGGGGGTAACTGGGATTGGGGGTGAGGGGAATTGGGGTCACTGGGAGCACTGGGCAGAGTGGGAATTGGGAGGGTAACTGGGATTGGGGGCAGGGGGAATTGGGGTCACTGGGAGCACTGGGCAGAGTGGGAATTGGGAGGGTAACTGGGATTGGGGGCAGGGGGAATTGGGGCCACTGGGAGCACCGGGGAGCATGGGAATTGGGGGGTAACTGGGATTGGGGGGGCAGGGGGAACTGGGGGAGTAACTGGGATTGGGGGAAGGGGGAATTGGGGCCACTGGGAGCACTGGGGAGAGTGGGAATTGGGGGGTAACTGGGATTGGGGGTGAGGGGGAATTGGGGTCACTGGGAGCACTGGGGAGAGTGGGAATTGGGAGGGTAACTGGGACTGGGGGGGACCAACCATTTAATGAGCGACGCGGAGCGATTTCCCTCGTTAGCGTTAACGAGAAACACCCCCCCCACCCCCCCCCCACCCCCCCCATTTGGGACAATGGTTCCTCCTCCCCTCCCCGCGCTGGGGAAAGGGACTAATTAATAAAACTAATTAATGGAGATAATTAATCCTCGGCCAAATCCCTTCCGAGCTACCGGCGCTGGGAACTTTCCTCTCCCAAAACTCTCGAGGCAGCTTCACGGGTCACGGGGGCCCCCCGCCCTAATTAATTACCTAATTAATGAAGGGATTAATTGCAGCCGTCAAGGAGCGGAGGCGGCGCTAATTAGGAGCCAAGGTCACCCCCAAGGGGGGGGGGGGTCTGTGGGGACACGGTGACACCAGGAGCTGGTGGCTCCGCAGGCCCTGGGGGGGGGGGGTGGGCAGGGGAAAGCTCGTTAGGGCTAATTAAGGCTTTTAATTAGCGGAAGGGCCCCCAGGGGGGAGCTCAGGGAGGGAGCAGCTCACAGGGAGGTTTGTCCCTTTGGGTATTGTTGAACAAAGGTCGGGAGAACCCCGCGGGGGGGGGGACAATTTGGGGACACTCAGGGCCACGTGGTGACAGGGATGGGTGACCACCCCCACGGGTGACGTCTGGGAGGGGTGTTTGTCCCCCACAGGTGACACTCGCGAGGGGTGTCTGTCCCCCCCACGGGTGACCCATGCAAGTGGCGTTGTCCACCACAGGTGACATCTGGCCTGGGAGTTGGGGACAAGCGACTGTCCCCACGGGTGACACCCATGAGGGGTGAATGTCCCCAGAGGTGACATCTACACCTTGGAGGGGTGTTTGTCCCCCATGGGTGACATCTGGCCTGGGAGTTGGGGACAAGCAACTGTCCCCCACGGGTGACACCCACGAGGGGTGTTTGTCCCCATAGGTGACATCTGGGAGGGGTGTTTGTCCCCCATGGGTGACACCTGGGAGGGGTGTTTGTCCCCCCACAGGTGACACCTGGGGGAGGGGGTGTTTGTCCCCCCATGGGTGACATCTGACCTTGGAGTTGGGGACAAGTGACTGTCCCCACAGGTGACACCCACGAGGGGTGTTTGTCCCCATAGGTGACACCTGGGAGGGGTCTTTGTCCCCCACGGGTGACACCTGGGAGGGGTGTTTGTCCCCCATGGGTGACACCTGGGAGGGGTCTTTGTCCCCCCCACGGGTGACACCTGGGAGGGGTGTTTGTCCCCATAGGTGACATCTGGGAGGGGTCTTTGTCCCCCCACGGGTGACACCTGGGAGGGGTGTTTGTCCCCCATGGGTGACATCTGACCTTGGAGTTGGGGACAAGCGACTGTCCCCACGGGTGACACCCACAAGGGGTGTTTGTCCCCACGGGTGACACGTGTGAGGGGTGTCTGTCCCCCACGGGTGACACCTGACTGTGACAATGTCCCCACTCCTGTCCCCCACGGGTGACACCCCCCTTGTCCCCACCCCCGTCCCTCATCCCCCTCCCGGGGTCCCCAACGTGAACCCGGTGCCACCTCGGGGTGCCCAAACTGGCCCCCCCGGTTCTCGGCGGGTGACAAATGAGGTGACAGGTGACAATGCCGTTGCCATGGAGACAAGGGGGGGGCCCCTGGGACCTTCCTCCTGATTTACGCCGGGAGCAAATCGGGGTCACCTGCAGCTGCCCCAAGGGGGGGTCCCCTTTAACTCTGACCCCCCCCCCCAACTTTGGGGTCCCCTTCACCCCCCCCCTTGGGGTCCCCCCTTAACTCTGCCCCCCCCTCCCCCATCATGGGTGCCCCCCCCCCCCCCCCGTGCGTGGGTGGGGCCGGGCCCCTCCCTGTCATTAAGGGATTATGGGGGAGGGGCAAAGGGGGAAACTGAGGCACGGGGTCCTTCGCCCCCCCCCCCCCCCGGGGGGCTCATTAATTATCTGGTGCTAATTGGGCTCCGCCCACTCAAGGAGGTGGGAGGGGCCTTCAGGAGGGGTAGCCCCGCCCCCCCCCCCCCCCCCCCCCCCCCCGCTCCTGAGCCGCAAAGGATTGTGGGTCACCTGGGGCTGGCAAGTGGCCCCTGGGGCGTCTGGTCCCCGGTGCAGAGGGTGAGGATGGCACTGGGATGAACTGGGAGGCACTGGGAAGGACTGGGAGGGCATGGGGAGGGCACTGGGAAGGACTGGGAGGCACTGGGAAGGACTGGGAGGCACTGGGAAGCAGTGGGAGGGCACTGGGAAAGGCACTGGGAAGGACTGGGAGGCACTGGGAAGGACTGGGAGAGCATGGGGAGGGCACTGGGAAGGACTGGGAGGGCACTGGGATGAACTGGGAGGCACTGGGAAGCAGTGGGAGGGCACTGGGAAGGGCACTGGGAAGGACTGGGAGGCACTGGGATGAACTGGGAGGCACTGGGAAGGACTGGGAAGGCACTGGAAGGACTGGGAGGCACTGGGAAGGGACTGGGAGAGCATGGGGAGGGCACTGGGAAGGACTGGGAGGCACTGGGATGAACTGGGAGGCACTGGGAAGCAGTGGGAGGGCACTGGGAAGGGCACTGGGAAGGACTGGGAGGCACTGGGATGAACTGGGAGGCACTGGGAAGGACTGGAAGGCACTGGGAAGGACTGGGAGGCACTGGGATGAACTGGGAGGCACTGGGAAGGACTGAGAGGGCACTGGGGAGGTCACTGGGTAAGACTGGGAGGCACTGGGATGAACTAGGAGGCACTGGGAAGCAGTGGAGGACACTGGGATGAACTGGGAGGCACTGGAAGCAGTGGGAGGGCACTGGGAAGGGCACTGGGAAGGACTGGGAAGCACTGTGATGAACTGGGAGTCACTGGGGAGAGAACTGGGACATACTGGGAAGCACAGGAAGGCCCTGATAGGTATGGGGGTGAACTGGGAGGTACAGGAGTGAACTGGAAGAACTGAGAAGGGCACTGGGATGAACTGGAAGCACAGGAAGGCTTGCATAGGTGTGGGGATGAACTGGGAGGCACTGGGAAGAACACTGGAACATACTGGGAAGTGCAGAAGTGCACTGGGACATACTGGGAAGCACAGGAAGGCCCTGATAGGTATGGGGGTGAACTGGGAGGTATGGGGATGAACTGGGAGGAGACTGGGAAGGACACTGGGAAGGACTGGGAAGCACAGAAAGGCTTGCATAGTGTGGGGATGAACTGGGAGGGCACTGGGAAGTGCTGGGAAGGGCACTGGGACGGGCACTGGGGCATACTGGAAGAAAAAGAAGAGCCCTGATAGGTATGGGGGTGAACTGGGAGGTACGGGAGTGAACTGGAAGGGCACTGGGATGCACTGGGAAGTGCTCAGGTGCACTGGACACTCTGGGGGGCACTGGGAAGCACTGGGGCAAACTGGGAGACACTGGGTAACACTGTGAGGCACTGGGATTTACTGGCAAATGCTGGGAGCCACTGGCATATACTGGGATGCTCCGGAAGGCAATGGGACATACTGGATTGTACTGGGAAGCACTGGACATGCTGGGAGGCACAAGGGTGCAGTGGGAGGCACTGGAGACGCTGGAGACACTGGGAGGACACAGGAGGAACTGAGTGGCACTGGGAAGCCCCAGCTTGCACTGGGTTGAACTGGAGGCTCCACAAGGCCTGAGGAGGTACTGGATGGAGCACTGGGAGTCCCTAGAAGGCACTGGGAGGCACTGGAAGGCACTGGGATGCTCCAGGAAGTCCCTGGAAGTACTGGGAGGCACTGGGAGGTCTTAGGGAGTTACTGGGAGGTATTGGGGTGCCCAGGAGACTGCAGGACATACTGGGAAGGCACTGGGAAGGACTGGGAGGCACTGGGTTACCTCAGGAGATGCTGGGAAGCTCCAGGAGCTACTGGGAGGTACTGGAATTCACTGGGATGCCTCAAATGGCACTGGGAGGCACTGGGAGGCACTGGATACCCCAGGAGATGCTGGGAAGTTTCAGGAACCACTGGGAGGTACTGGGATTTACTGGGATGCCTCAGATGGCACTGGGATGCCCTGAGAAGGCTCTGGCAGGCCTTGAGAAGCACTGGAGGTACTGGGATTTACTGGGATGCCTCTGTTGGCACTGGGATGCCCTGAGAAGACCCTGGCAGGCCTGGAACCACTGGGAGGTACTGGGATTTACTGGGATGCCTCAGATGGCACTGGGATGCCCTGAGAAGGCCCTGCCAGGCCCTGGGAACCACTGGGAGGTACTGGGATGCCTCTGATTGCACTGGGAGGCACTGGGATGCCCTGAGAAGGCCCTGGGAGGCCCTGGGAGGCACTGGGAGGCACTGGGAGGCACTGGTTGGCACCCGCGCTGCCCTGGGCCAGGGTGTGGCGGGAGGGTGAGACCGCCCCGACCGGCCCCGCTCCCTCCTGGGGTGGCCCCAGCCCAGGCGGGGCCCGACGGGGATTTAAGGGGCTGGGCCCAGCACCCCGCCAGCCTCCTCTCCCTCCCGCCGCCATGGAGCGCCTCCTGCCGCTGCTGCTCCTGGCCACTGGTGAGGGCACTGGGGGGGTACTGGGAGGGCACTGGGGGGCACTGGAAGGGCGCTGGGGGGCGCTAGGGAGAGCGCGAGGAGGGCACTGAGGGGCACTGGGAGGGTGCTGAGGAGCACTAGAGGGTGATGGGGGGGAACTGGGGGGCACTAGGAGGGCACTGGGGGGTGCTGGAAGGATGCTGGGGGGGCACTGGGGGCACTGGGAGAGCACTGGGGGGTACTGGGAGGGTGCTAGGGAGCACTAGATGGTGATTGGGGGACTGGGGGGGCACTGGGAGGGCACTGGGAGCACTAGATAGTGATGGGCAACTGGGGGGGCACTGGGAGGGTGCTGGGGGGGACACTAGGGAGTGCTGGGGGACACTGGAAGAGCACTGGGGGGTACTGGGAGTGTGCTAGGAGCACTAGAGGGTGATGGGGGGACTGCAGGGGACCAGGAGTGAACTGGGGGGCACTGGGAGGGCACTGGGGAGCACTAGATGGTGATAGGGGGGATTGGGGGCACTGGAGGGTACTGGAGGGGAGGGGCAGGAATTGGGGTCACTGGGAGGATGCTGGGGGAGCACTAGGGAGCGCTGGGGAGTACTGGGAGAGCACTGGGGGGCACTGGGAGGGTGCTAGGGAGCACTAAAGAGTGATGGGGGGACTGGGGGGTCACTAGGAGGGCACTGGGGGGCACTGGGAGGGTGTTAGGGAGCAGTAGAGGGTGATGGGGGAACTGGGGAGCACTGGGAGAGTGCTGGAGGGCACAGGGAGGGCACTGGGGGGCACTGGGAGGGCACTAGGAGTTGATGGGAGGATGCTGGAGGGCAATGGGAGGGTGCTGGGGGGCACTAGGCGGTGCTGGAGGGCACTGGGGGGCAACTGGGAGGGTGCTGAGGAGCACAAGAGAGTGCTAGGGGAGCACTTGGGGGCACTGGGTGTCACTGGGGGGCACTGGGAGGGTTCTGGGGACACTAGGAGGTGCTGGAGGGCACTGGGGGTAGTTGGGAGTGAAGTGGGGGGCACTGGGAGGGAACTAGAAAGCACTAGAGGTCACTGGAAGGGTACTGGGGGGCACTGGGAGGGTGCTGGGGGCACTAGGAGGTGCTGGAGGGCACTGGGGGGCACTGGGAGTGAAGTGGGGGGGCACTGGAAGGGAACTAGGAAGCACTAGATGGTGCTGGGGGGGCACTGGGGAGCACTGGGAGGGTACTGGGAGTGAAGTGGGGGGCACTGGGAGGAAGCTAGGATGGTACTAGATAGTGCTGGGGGGGCACTGGGAGGACACTGGGAGAACTAGGAGGAGCTGTGAGGGCACTGGAGGCACTGGGAGTGAAGTGGGGGGCACTGGGAGAGAACTAGGAAGCAGTAGAGGGTGCTGGGGGGGCACTGGGGGGCACTGGGGGGAGGAGGGAGAGAGTGGAAGGTACTGGGAGAACACTGGGAGGCCCCAGGAGGCCCTGAGAGGGCACTGGGGAGTACTGGGAAGGAACTGGAGGTGAACTGGGGACACTGGAGGCAGGCAGTGGGTGTGTACTGGTGTGGGTAAGAGGGAAAGAGAAGGTATTGGGGGGCACTGGGGAGCACTGGGAGTACTGGTGGAGTGTAGAAGAGAATGAGGAGGGTAATGGAGGGCACTGGGACGGTACTGGGAAGAAGTTGGAGGGGAACTGGGGGCACTGGGAACACACTGGTGGCACGTGGGAAGCACTGGGAGGCACCTGGGGAACACTGAGGTGTACTGGGAGGGAACTGGAAGGTGCTGACGGGGTTCTGGGAGGGAGCTGGGGGAACTGGGGGCACTGGGAGGTGCTGGGAGGGAACTGGAGGCTACTGGGAAGACTGAGGAGGCAGCAGGAGGAAATGGGGTGACGCAGAGTGGCACTGGGAGGCACTGGGAGGCACTGGGGGCCACGAAGGGGGAACGAGGTGGTGTTGGGCAAGAACTGGGAGGCACTGGGAGACACTGGTAGGCAGTGGGTGGGAAGTGATAGGTCACTGGGGATACTGGGAGGGAAACGGAGAGCTGGGAGGACACGGGGGTGACATGGGGAAATGTTGGGTGACCCAGGAGGGAACTGGGAGGAACTGGGAGGGAACTGGGAGGCACTGGGAGGCACTGGGAGACACTGAGAAGCAGTGGGTGGGAAGCTGTAGGTCACTGGGGATACTGGGAGGAGACAGGGGTGACATGGGGAGATATTGTGTGGCCACGGGGACCCCTAAGAGGGAACTGGGAGGAACTGGGTGGCACTGGCTGGTACTGGGAGGCACTGGGAGGGCACTGGGAGACACTGAGAGGCAGTGGGTGGGAAGCGGTAGGTCACTGGGGATACTGGGAGGAAAAAGGAAGAGCTGGGAGGACACGGGGGTGGCACAGAGAGGTGCTGGGTGGCCATGGGGACCCCTAGGGGAGAACTGGGAGGAACTGGGTGCGAACTGGGAGGCACTGGTAAGCAGTGGGTGGGAAGCAGTAGGTCACTGGGGATACTGGGAGGGAAACAGACCTGGGAGGACACGGGGGTGACGCAGGGACATGTTGGGTGGCCTTGGGAGGCAAGTGGGTGCAAACTGGGTGGGAACTGGGTGGGAACTGGGAGATACTGGGAGGGCACTGGGAGGTGCCGAGCCCCATCCCCGCTCCCACAGCGGCCGTGGGGGAGGAGAACCGGATTGTGGGGGGAAGAGCTGCGAGAAGAAGCGTCACCCCTACCAGGTGGTGCTGCTGGGCCCCCAGAAGAACATCCACTGCGGGGGGGTCCTCGTCGGCAGGTCCTGGGTGCTGACGGCCGCCCACTGCGACACCAAGAGGTGGGGGGGTCCCCCAAGTCTTGGGGGGGGGGGGTAAGGGGGGTCACCACTTTGACCACGGGCTACTGGGAGGAGGTGGGGAAGAGGCCACCAGGAGGTGGAGGTGGGGCTGGGCATGGGAGGAGCTGGGTGGGTTTCATCTCGATGGGGTTGGCTACCAAAAGCGTCCAGTTGGCCACAAAAAACATCTAATTGGGCTCCTACAATGACCATCTAACTGGGTTGGCCACAAAAACCATCTAATTGGGTTCCCAGAATGACCATCTAAGTGGTTGGCCACCAAAACCTTCCAGATGGCCTCCCAGAGTGACCATCTGACTGGGTTGGCCACCAAAACCTTCCAGTTGGGCTACCAGAATGACCATCTAACTGGGTTGGTCACCTCAACCTTCCAGTTGGGCTCCTAGAATGACCATTTAACTGGTTGGCCACCAAAACAATCTAACTGGGCTCCCAGAGTGACCATCTAACTGGTTGGCCACCAAAACCTTCCAGTTGGGCTTCCAGAATGACCATCTAACTGGTTGGCCACCAGAACCATCTAATTGGGCTCCCAGAATGACCATCCCATTGAACTGGGCAACCACAACCATCCAGTTGGGCTCCCAGTTGACATCAAGCCAATGGGGAAATGGGCCCATTCCTCCATTTTTTGGTGGCCCAACCTTCTCCTGGCCGCTGAGCGCCGCCTCACGGAGAGGTCCCACCAGAAAAATGGGGTAGAAACGCCAAATTTTAGTCTTCGGTTGGGCGCATTGGGGACCTGGAGAGCGGCCAAGGACCTCCAGGTCCTCAGCTTGGACCTGGTTCTTCTCCACCTTGGCTTGAAGCAAGAAGGACTCATCTTGGCCAACTCTTCGGTTGACCCGTTGGGTGCTTCTGGCCTCCAAGCCTCAGTTTCCCCACCCAGTTGAAGATCTTTGTGGTAGGAGGAGAAGCTCCTCCTGACCTCTACCCCGTGGACCTTCTCTTGGCCACCAGAGAAGGTCACCGTGGTCCTTTCTCCACCCTTGTTGACCAGCCCCATCCCCATCCGCATGGGCGACCATAGTTTGAGGACCAAGGAGGGGACGGAGCAATGTGTCACCTCGGCCAAGGCCTTCATCCACCCCAGCTACAACCCCACCACCCATGATGGTGACATCATGCTCCTGAAGCTCCAGAAGCCCGTTCGCTTCACCGACCACGTCCAGGCGGTGGCTTTGCCCAAGCGTTGTCCCCCCCCCAACACCGAGTGCGTCGTCTCGGGTTGGGGCAGCACCAGCAGCCCCGAAGGTAAGGGGGGGGGGGAGGGGAAGGGGGGCGGGGCTTAAGGGACTTGGGGACAGCTGGGCACCTTGGGGACATCTCAGCACCTTAGGGACATCTCCGTGGCTTGGGACATCTCAGCATCTTGGGGACATCTCGGTGGCTTGGGGAAATCTCCACAACTTGGGGACATCTCGGTGGCTTGGGGACATCTGAGTGGCTTGGGGACATCTCAGCATCTTGGAGACATCTCAGCATCTTGGGGACATCTCAATGTCTTGGGGACATCTCGGTGGCTTGGGACATCTGAGTAGCTTGGGACATCTCAGCATCTTGGAGACATCTTAGTGGTTTGGGACATCTGAGTGGCTTGGGGACATCTGAGCACCTTGGAGACATCTCAGCATCTTGGGGACATCTTGGTGGTTTGGGACATCTCAGCATCTTGGGGACATCTCGGTGGCTTGGGACATCTGAGTGGCTTGGGACATCTCAGCATCTTGGGGACATCTCAATGTCTTGGGGACATCTCGGTGGCTTGGGACATCTGAGTAGCTTGGGACATCTCAGCATCTGGGGGACATCTCAGCACCTTGGGGACATCTCGGTGGCTTGGGACATCTCAGCATCTTGGGGACTTCTCAACATCTTGGGGACATCTCAGTGGCTTGGGACATCTCGGTGGCTTGGGACTTCTCAGCATCTTGGGGACATCTCAATGTCTTGGGGACATCTTGGTGGCTTGGGACATCTGAGTGGCTTGGGGACATCTGAGCACCTTGGAGACACCTCAGCATCTTGGAGACATCTCAGCATCTTGGGGACATCTCGGTGGCCTGGGACATCTCAGCCCCTTGGGGACATCTCAGTGACTTGGGGACATCTCAGTGACTTGGGGACACCTCCCTCCCCCCTCAGCCCCGTGCCACCACCCCAGGACCTTCCCAATCCCCTCGGGGGCGGCCATCTTGAGGCCTCCTTCCTTGCTGGGCTGTCACCCAAGTGAAGACAGGACGGGGTGTCCCACTGTCCTCGTGGGTCCCCTGACCATGTCCCCTTGACCATGTCCCCCTGACCATGTCCTCCTCCTTCTCCATGTCCCCCCCTCCACCCCATGTCCCCCCCGCCCCCCAGGGTACTTCCCCGACGTCCTCCAATGCGCCTCCGTCTACACCATGGCCAACGAAGAGTGCGCCAAGCTCTACCCCAAGGGCATCACCAAGAACATGCTCTGCGCCGGCGTCACCTCAGGGGGCACCGACTCCTGCCAGGTGGGTTTTGGGGGGGCACTGGGGGATGTGGGGGGGCTGCACACCCCCCCCCCCAACTTTGGGGTGGGGACGTTGGAGCTCACCCAGTTGCCCCCCCCCCCACCTTATCCCGGAGGTGACAAAGCCAATGGAGAAGAACTGGGGTGGGGGCCCCCAAGAACCCAACTCTTGGGGACACGTGCTGCTATAGGGACCCCTCCAAGCTCCACAGGGACCCCCCGGGGGCTATAGGGGCCACCTGGGTTCTATAGGGGTGCTGGGTGCTAGAGGGACCCCTCCCCAAGCACCATGCACAGCCCTGGGTGCTATAGGGGCCTCTGGGTGTTATAGGAGGCCCCCAAGAACCCTACAGCATCTTGGGTGCTAGAGGGACCCCCTGGGTGCTGGAAAGACCCCCAGGGGGCTACAGGGGCCTCCCCTGTGCTATAGGGAACTGCTGGGCCTCAGCTCCAGCACCGTATAAGTTGTGGTGGTCTCCACGCCCTGACCCTATAGAACATGGTGGCCTCCATCCCTTCACCCTATAGAACATGGTGGCCTCCATCCCTTCACCCTATAGAACATGGTGGCCTCCATCCCTTCACCCTATAGAACATGGTGGCTTCCATCCCTTCACCCTATAGAACATGGTGGCCACCATCACTTCACCCTATAGAACATGGTGGCTTCCATCCCTTCACCCTATAGAACATGGTGGCCTCCATCCCTTCGCCCTATAGAACATGGTGGCCTCCATCCTTTCACCCTATAGAACATGGTGGCTTCCATCCCTTCACCCTATAGAACATGGTGGCTTCCATCCCTTCACCCTATAGAACATGGTGGCCACCATCCCCTGACCCTATAGAACATGGTGGCCTCCATCCCTTCACCCTATAGAACATGGTGGCCTCCATCCCTTCGCCCTATAGAACATGGTGGCCTCCATCCCTTCGCCCTATAGAACATGGTGGCCTCCATCCCTTCGCCCTATAGAACATGGTGGCCTCCATCCCTTCACCCTATAGAACATGGTGGCCACCATCCCCTGACCCTATAGAACATGGTGGCCTCCATCCCTTCACCCTATAGAACATGGTGGCCTCCATCCCTTCACCCTATAGAACATGGTGGCCACCATCCCTTCACCCTATAGAACATGGTGGCCTCCATCCCTTCACCCTATAGAACATGGTGGCCTCCATCCCTTCACCCTATAGAACATGGTGGCCACCATCCCCTGACCCTATAGAACATGGTGGCCTCCATCCCTTCACCCTATAGGTCGTGGTGGTACCCAGGGGAGAACCGTGGCCCCTGCAGCATCTCCGGGGGGTGAAACTGGGTCATTTTTGGGGTTCCCAGTAGTTTTTGGGGGGGGATTTGGGGGGATCCCCCCCTTCACGAGCTTCTTTCTGTGTCCCCCCCCCTCCCCAGGGCGATTCGGGGGGGCCCCTGGTGTGCGGGTCGGAGCTGCAGGGCATCGTCTCGTGGGGGATGCAAGTTTGTGGCCAACGGGGCAAACCGGGCGTCTACACCCGCGTCTGCGAGTTCACCGCCTGGATCCACGACGTCATGAGGAGCAACGGTCGCGTCTGAACCCCCCCGCACCCCCCAAAAAAAAAAATATGGAAGAGTCCACCCCCCCCATACACCCCCCCACACTCCCCCGGGGAAGAGCTCCTGGAATAAAGCCCTGTGAAACGTGGCCACCTTCTGCCCTGGCGTGGCTACAGCACAGACATGGAGGCCGGGGAGGTGGGGGGGGATGGGGGGGGACATCATGGCCGCCGTGAGCACGGGGAGGAAATGGCGCCCGTTGGGGTTGGTGGTTGTGGTGAGCGACTTGTGGCCATGTATGTTTGGTGCTGGTGGCCATGGTGGCAACCTCCAATCACCTATCTGGTGCTGGTGGCCATGGTGGCAACCTGCAACCACACCCCTGGTGCTGGTAGCCATGGTGGGACAAATGGCCACGTAAGTTTGTTGCTGGTGGCCATGGTGGCAACTTCCCATCACACCCCTGGTGCTGGTGGCCATGGTGGACAACTCATGGCCACGTATGTTTGGTGCTGGTGGCCATGGTGGCAGTCACCTATCTGGTGCTGGTGGCCATGGTGGCAACCTGCAACCACACCCCTGATGCTGGTAGCCATGGTGGGACAAATGGCCACGTAAGTTTGTTGCTGGTGGCCATGGTGGCAACCTCCAATCTCATATCTGGTGCTGGTGGCCATGGTGGACAACTCATGGCCACATATCTTTGGTGATGGTGGCCATGGTGGCAACCTACAATCAAATCTGGTGCTGGTGGCCACGGTGGCAACTTACAAGCACACCCCTGGTGCTGACAGGCTACACATGTCCAGCTCTGGCAGACACATGTTGAGCTCTGGAGGACACGCGTGTCCAGGCCTGCAGCACACGTATGTCCAGGTGTGGCAAATCCAGCTGGCAATCCGTGGCCACACATGTCCAGCTCTGGAGAACACGCATCCAGGTCTGGAGGACACGTATGTCCAGGTCGGTAGAACACATGTCCAAGTCTGTAGAACACGTGTCTAGATCTGGAGAACATGTGTCCAAGTCTGGAGGAGACATGTCCAGTTCTGGAGGACATGTATGACCAGCTCTGGAGGACACGTGTGTCCAGGTCTGTAGAACACATGTCCAGGCCTAGAGGACATGTATGTCCAGGTCTGGAGGATGCGTGTCCAGATCTGGAGGACATGTGTGTATAGGTCAGTAGAACATGTGTCCCAGTCAGTAGAACATGTGTGTCCAAGTCTGGAGGACATGTGTGTATAGGTCAGTAGAACACGTGTCCAGATCTGTAAAACACGTGTGTCCAGGTCTGGAGGACACGTATGTCCAGGTCAGTAGAACACATGTCCAGGTCAGTAGAACATGTGTGTCCAGGTCTGGAGGACATGTGTGTCCAGGTCAGTAGAACACATCTCCAGGTCAGTAGAACACGTGTCCAGATCTGTAAAACATGTGTGTCCAGGTCAGTAGAACATGTGTCCTGGTCAGTAGAACATGTGTCCAGGTCTGTAGAACATGTGTCCAGATGTGGAGGACACGCGTGTCCAGGTCAGTAGAACATGTGTCCAGGTCAGTAGAACATCTGTGTCCAGGTCTGGAGGACACACGTGTCCAGGTCAGTAGAACACGTGTCCAGATCTGTAAAACACATGTGTCCGGGTCTGGAGGACACATATGTCCAGGTCAGTAGAACACATGTCCAGGTCAGTAGAACATGTGTGTCCAGGTCTGGAGGATACACGTGTCCAGGTCAGTAGAACACATCTCCAGGTCAGTAGAACACGTGTCCAGATCTGTAAAACACGTGTGTCCGGGTCTGGAGGACATGTATGTCCAGGTCAGTAGAACATGTGTCCCGGTCAGTAGAACACGTGTCCAGATCTGTAAAACACGTGTGTCTGGGTCTGGAGGACATGTGTGTCCAGGTCAGTAGAACATGTGTCCTGGTCAGTAGAACATGTGTCCAGATCTGTAAAACACGTGTGTCTGGGTCTGGAGGACATGTGTGTCCAGGTCAGTAGAACATGTGTCCTGGTCAGTAGAACATGTGTCCAGATCTGTAAAACACGTGTGTCCAGGTCTGGAGGACATGTGTGTCCAGGTCAGTAGAACATGTGTCCTGGTCAGTAGAACATGTGTCCAGATCTGTAAAACACGCGTGTCCAGGTCAGTAGAACATGTGTCCCGGTCAGTAGAACATGTGTGTCCAGGTCTGGAGGACACATGTGTCCAGGTCAGTAGAACACGTGTCCAGGTCTGGAGGCCACAAGAGGACACTCATATCCAAACCTGGTGGACACACATGTGCAGCTCACGCGGTCACGGCTGGTGGCCACAACCAGCGCCCCGTGGTCCCACGTGTGTCCCCCCCCAACCATGCCCCCCCCTCCCCACATGCTGGTGTCCCCCCCACGGGGCACCCGGGGTTATCGTGGGCCGCGTGGAGTAAAGCAGGGAGCTGGCTCCTCCTGGGAGCGTGTGGGCGCCCTAATTGGCACCAATTAAGAGCTCGCTAACGAGGCGGCCGCTAACGAGGCCCCCCACCGAGAGAACCAGTTGGGCCAAGCCCACGAAGCTGCCAAGCCCTGTTTACACCATTTACACCCGGCGGGACTGCTTGGGATTTTCACGGGGGGGGGGGGGGGGCGGGGCGAGGGGGTGGGAAAGCTCCGCCCTTCCCAGCTACTGGCCACGCCCCCCTCCCCCACCCCCGCAGGAAGTCCCGCCCCCGTGAGCGTGCAAGCGGCACAGGGTGGCAGCACCCTCTAGCGCGAGTGTGCACCCAGGGGTGTGCGCAGGGAGGTAAACGCGTGGTGTGGACATGTGTCAGGGACGTGTGGACACGGGTCATGGATGTGTGGAGGTCACAGATGTGCGGACATGTGTCATGGACATGAGGACATGGCTCGTGGACGTGTGGACACGTGTCATGGACATGTGGACATGGATCATGGATGTGTGGACTTGTGACACAGGCATGTGGACATGTGTCATGGACATGAGGATATGGCTCGTGGACGTGTGGACACATGTCATGGACATGTGGACACGTGTCATGGACGTGTGGACTTGGATCATGGATGTGTGGACGTGTGTCACAGACATGTGGACGTGTGTCATGGACATGAGGACATGGCTCGTGGACGTGTGGACACATCATGGACGTGTGGACATGTGTCATGGACATGAGGATATGGCTCGAGGATGTGTGGACACATGTCATGGACATGTGGACACGTGTCATGGATGTGTGGACATGGATCATGGATGTGTGGACGTGTCACAGGCATGTGGACGTGTGTCATGGATATGAGGACGTGGCTCAGGGACGTGTGGACACATGTCATGGATGTGTGGACATGTGTTGTGGACATGTGGATGTGTGTCGTAGATGTGTGCACGTCATGGACACGCAGACATGTGTCATGAATGTGTGGACATGTGTCATGGATGTGTGGACACATGTCAGCATGTGGTCATGTGTCATGATGTGCAGGCGTGTCATGGACCTGTTGACATGTGTCATGGACATGCAGACACGTCATTGACATGTGGATGTGTGTTGTGGGCGTGTGGACGTGTGTCATGGACATGTGGATGTGTCAGGCACATGCTGACATGTGTTGTGCACGTGTGCACTGTGTCATGGGTGTGTGGACACGTGTCGTGGGCGTGTGGATGCGTGTCATGGCCGTGTGGACGTGTGTTGTGGCCGTGTGGCCGTGTGTCGTGGGCATGTGGACAGGTGTCGTAGGGTGTGGATGTGCATTGTGGGTGTGTGGACACATGTCGTGGGTGTGTGGACACGTGTCATAGCCATGTGGACATGTGTCACGGCCGTGTGAACACGTGTCATGGCCGTGTGAACACATGTCATGGGTGTATGGACATGTGTCCTGGGCATGTGGACATGTGTCATGGGCATGTGGACGCGTGTCATGGCTGTGTGGACACACGTCATGGGCGTGTGGATGTGTGTTGTGGTCATGTGGACGCGTGTCATGAGCATGTGGACACATGGCCTGGGTATGTGGATGCGTGTTGTAGGCATGTGGATGTGTGTCATGGTCATGTGGACACGTGTCATGGGCATGTGGACGCGTGTGGTGGTCATGCGGTCATGTGTTGTGGGCGTGTCCTGTCCCAGAGGCATGTACACACGTGTGCAACCACCCAGATGCGCCGTCAAAGCGCGGCAGAACCCCCTGCGACACCCTCGCCCTTTGCTCCCGCCCCCAGGGCCGGGCAGCCAATCGCGTGGGACCGCCTCCAGAGCTGACGGGCCAATCAGCTGCTCTTCAAATCCAGCCAGCCAATCAGGGTGCGCTGATGGCGTTTCCCTCCAACTCAACCGGCCAATGGCCAACGTTTCCCTCCAACTCAACTGGCCAATGGCCAACGTTTCCTTCCAACTCAACCAATCATTGGCCAACGTTTCCCTCCAACTCAACTGGCCAATGGCCAACGTTTCCCTCCAACTCAACTGGCCAATGGCCAACGTTTCCCTCCAACTCAACCAATCATTGGCCAACGTTTCCCTCCAACTCAACCAGCCAATGGCCAACGTTTCCTTCCAACTCAACTGGCCAATGGCCAACATTTCCTTCCAACTCGACCAGCCAATAGCCAATGTTTCCCTCCAACTCAACTGGCCAATGGCCAACGTTTCCCTCCAACTCAACCAATCATTGGCCAACGTTTCCCTCCAACTCAACCAGCCAATGGCCAACGTTTCCTTCCAACTCAACTGGCCAATGGCCAACATTTCCTTCCAACTCGACCAGCCAATAGCCAATGTTTCCCTCCAACTCAACTGGCCAATGGCCAACGTTTCCCTCCAACTCAACCAATCATTGGCCAACGTTTCCCTCCAACTCAACCAGCCAATGGCCAACACATCCTTCCAACTCAACCAGCCAATGGCCAACGTTTCCCTCCAACTCAACTGGCCAATGGCCAACACATCCTTCCAACTCAACTGGCCAATGGCCAACATTTCCCTCCAACTCAACCAGCCAATCATCTTCCTCACCCTTCCAAAACCCCTCGACCAACCAATGCGGCCGTATCCCCACCTCCACCCGCCCAACCGCCTCCTCCTCCTCCTCCCCGTGGCGCCTCCGCCCATCTCCGCGCCGGCCAACGGCGCGCCGCGACCTCCCGTCACTCCTGACCAATCAACAACCTCCTCCTCCTCCTCCTCCACCACCCCCCCCCAGGCCCGGGCGGTGCCGTGGAAGCGTCGAGGGATTAGAGAAGGTGGCGACGAGGCGTCTTCGCGCCCGGGGTGGGACGAGCCGGGCCGGGCCCTGACGCCGTTATAAAACCATCGGGCGCCGCTCACGTGGGAGGGGCCGGGCGCGGCGCCGCCGCCACCGACCAGACGCGCCGGGGCCGGTTGGGACAGATTTGGGTGGTTTTGGTTTGGTTTTTTTTTAAATTTTTTTCTTCTTTTTATTTTTTTTTTTTGGCGGCGTCGGGGTCGGCGGCGACGACGGGGGGTTTTTGGGGGGGTTTCTTTTTTTGGGCGGAGGGAGACGCCCCAAAGCACGAGGATTCGGAGCTCGAAGCGAAAGAGTTCGGCCGCGAAGGAGCGGGGAGGCCCCTGGCGGGGACCCGCCGAGAGGTTTGAGGGGGTTATTGGGGGGGGGGTGGTTGGGGAGCCCCTTCTCAAGGGGTCGTGGGCCGGGGTCACCCCGGTCAGATGCTGCCCCGGGGCTCCTCCTCCAGGTTTACTCCATCCCTGTCCTCTGTCTGTCCCTTCTCCTCCAGGTTTACTCCATCTCTGGGTTCCGTCCATCCCTTCTCCTGGTTTACACCATCCCCGGGCTCTCTCCATCCCCCTCCTCCAGGTTTACTCCATCCCTGGGCTCCGTCTGTCCCTTCTTCTCCAGGTTTACACCATCCCTGGTCTCTGTCCTTCCCTCCTCCAGGTTTACTCCATCTCTGGGCTCAATCCTTCCTTCCTCCTCCAGGTTTACTCCATCCCTGGGTTCCGTCTATCCCTTCTCCTGGTTTACACCATCCCTGGGCTCTCTCCATGCCCCCTCCTCCAGGTTTACTCCATCTCTGGGCTCCGTCCTTCCTTCTCCAGGTTTACTCCATCCCTGTGCTCCGTCTGTCCATTCTTCTCCAGGTTTACTCCATCCCTGGGCTCTGTCCTTCCCTCCTCCAGGTTTACTCCATCTCTGGGCTCGATCCTTCCTTCCTTCTCCAGGTTTACTCCATCCCTGCGTTCTATCCATCCCCCCTCCTCCATGTTTGCTCCATCCCTGGGCTCACTCCATCCCCCCTCCTCCAGATTTACTCCATCCCTGGGATCCGTCCATCGCTTTTCCTGGTTTACACCATCCCTGGGTTCTATTCATCCCTCCTCCAGGTTTACATCATCCCTGGGCTCCGTCCTTCCTTCCTTCTCCAGGTTTACTCCATCCCTGACCTCTATCCTCCCTTCCCTTCTCTGTGTTTGCTCCATCCCTGGGCTCCGTCTGTCCCTTCTTCTCCAGGTTTACACCATCCCTGGTCTCTGTCCTTCCCTCCTCCAGGTTTACTCCATCTCTGGGCTCGATCCTTCCTTCCTTCTCCAGGTTTACTCCATCCCTGACCTCCATCCTCCCTTCCCTTCTCTGTGTTTGCTCCATCCCTGGGCTCCATCTGTCCCTTCTTCTCCAGGTTTACACCATCCCTGGTCTCTGTCCTTCCCTCCTCCAGGTTTACTCCATCTCTGGGCTCGATCCTTCCTTCCTCCTCCAGGTTTACTCCATCCCTGGGCTCCATCTGTCCCTCTTCTCCTGGTTTACTCCATCTCTGAGCTCGATCCTTCCTTCCTCCTCCAGGTTTACTCCATCCCTGGGCTCCATCTGTCCCTCTTCTCCTGGTTTACACCACCCCTGGGCTCTATCCATCCCCCTCCTCCAGGTTTACTCCATCCCTGGTCTCCATCCTTCCCTCCTCCAGGTTTACTCCATCTCTGGGCTCGATCCTTCCTTCCTCCTCCAGGTTTACTCCATCCCTGGGTTCTGTCCATCCCCCTCCTCCAGGTTTACACCACCCTTGGGCCCCATCCTTCCCTCCTCCTGGTTTGCT
Organism: Strix aluco; assembly: GCF_031877795.1. Classification (NCBI taxonomy): domain Eukaryota; kingdom Metazoa; phylum Chordata; class Aves; order Strigiformes; family Strigidae; genus Strix; species Strix aluco. The sequence continues at coordinate 7,601,301 of NC_133957.1, read as the reverse complement.
CCATCCCTGGGCTCTACTCATTCCTCTTCTCCAGGTTTACTCCATCTCGGGTCTCCCTCCTCCTCCTCCTTCTCCTCTGTGCTGGCCCCATTGCCCCCACCCCACACCCCTCCCTCCCTCCTCAGCGCCCCTTCCCCAGCCCCCCATCCTCATCCGGTCTCCCCACAGGGTCCTACCCCCCATATCCGTGGGTCCCACCCCCCATATCTGTGGGTCCCACCCCCTCCATTTGTGGGTACCACCCCCCATATCTGTGGGTCTCACCCCCTATATCCGTGGGTCCCTCCCCGTATACATTTAGGTCCCGCTCCCCATATCTGTAGGTCCCACCCCCCATATTTGTGGGTCCCACCCCTATATCTGTGGGTCCCACCTCCCATATCCACAGGTCCCACCCCCCATATCTGTGGGTCCCACCCCCCATATTTGTGGGTCCTACCTCCCATATCCATGGGTCTCACCCCCATATCGGTAGGTCCCACCCCCCATATCTGTGGGTCTTACCCCTCATATCTACAGGTCCCACCCCCCATATCCATGGGTATCACCCCCCATATCCATGGGTCCCACACCCCATATCCATGGGGCCCCCCTCCCATGTCCATGGGGAGCAGTGACCCGCGCCCATGGGCCCCATTTCCTTTATCCGTGGGGCCCACAGGGAGTGGTGACCCACACCCATGGGTGGCTCTGACCCATGGCCATGGGAACTGTGACCCACAGTCACGTGGAGCCTTGACCCACTTCTGTGGGGCCCACAAACCTCCTCCGTGGGGAGACCTGACCCACGGCTGTAGGGGACCATGACCCACGGGGAACAGTGACCCATGGCCATGGGGAACTGTGACCCACGGGGAGCCGTGACCCACAGGAAACCATGAACCATGGCCATGGGGAATTGTGACCCACGGGGAACTCTGACCCACAGGAAACCATGACCCACAGCCATGGGGAACTGTGACCCACAGGGAATTATGACCCACAGCCATGAGGAGCCATGACCCATGGGGGAACCTTGACCCATTGCTGTGGGGAACTGTGACCCACAGAGAACTGTGACCCACGGGGAGCCACGACCCATGGCCATGGGGAAATGTGACCCACGGGGAACCATGAACCATGGCCATGGGGACCTGTGACCCATGGGGAACTGTGACCCACAGCCACGAGGAGCCATGACCCATGGGGAACTGTGACCTACAGGGAACCGTGACCCACAGCCACAGGGAACTGTGACCCACAGGGAGCTGTGACCCATGGCCGTGGGGGACCATGACCCATGGGGAGCCATGACCCACGGCCATGGGGAATTGTGACCCACAGGGAACTGTGACCCACGGGGAACCATGACCCACAGCCATGGGGGACCATGACCCACAGGGAACCATGAAGGACCATGACCCACAGAGAACCGTGACCCACAGGAAACCATGACCCATGGCCGTGGTGGACCATGACCCATGGGGAACCATGACCCATAGCCATGGGGAGCCATGACCCACAGGGAACTGTGACCCACGGCCGTGGGGAGCCATGACCCACAGGGAACCATGAAGGACCATGACCCATGGGGACCCCTGACCCACAGGGAACCATGACCCCCAGCCATGGGGGACCATGACCCACAGGGAACCATGAAGGACCATGACCCATGGGGACCCCTGACCCACAGGGAACCATGACCCCCAGCCATGGGGGACCATGACCCACAGGGAACCATGAAGGACCATGACCCATGGGGAACCATGACCCACAGCCACGGGCGCCTCCCACCCACAGCCTCGAAGAACCGTAACCCCCAGCCACGGGGCAACCGCGACCCACAGCTCCGGGGGCCGCGACCCACAGCCCTGGCCCGGGGGAGGCATCCGAGGGCAGCGTGAGGTGCTGGGAGGTCAATCGCCTCAAGCCAAGGAGGGGGAGGCGGAGGAGTTGGTGGAGCCCGTAATTAGGAGCCTCATTAACGATGACTCTGTTGATTGCCGCTGTGGCACCGGAGGGGGGGGGGGGGGGTGATGACGTCACCGTTGCAAAAGCGCGATGACGGGGCGAATCGGGCAGCAGCTGGGCGGAGGGGACAGAGGAGGGGCCCCCGCCACACCCGCGTGGACCCCAAAATGGTGTAGAGTTACCACAACCCCCCCCACACCCCCCCCAAAAAAAGGAAAAAAACGACATGGAGGTGCCACGACGCCCCCCAAGAACCATCTCAGCTTCTCCCCGGGGTGTGGGGCAGAGGGTGCAGGTGAAGCCCTGAAGGGCCAAATCCCCAGTGTGGCACTAACGCCTCTGCCCCACAGCGGCCACGGCGATGGAGTTACGAGCCACGGTGGCCCCCAGGCTCTGGGGCACCGTGAAGCTGCTGGGAACGCTGGTCCTGGTGGCATCCACGGGTGAGTGAAGGGGTGGAGGGGGCGCGCGGCCACGCGCGTGGTGGCGCTAACACGTGTGTGACGTGTGCGTGTGTCCCCTCCGCCACGTCCCTCCTCCCTCGCAGCGTCCTTGGTGGCCGGTGAAAACCGCGTGGTGGGGGGCATGGACTGCCAGCCCCACTCGCAGCCGTGGCAAGTGGCCATCCTGGACATGTACAAGCTCTACTGCGGCGGCGTCCTGGTGGCCAGGCAGTGGGTGGTGACGGCGGCCCACTGCACCACGCCGGGGTAAGGGGGCGACAGCGCGCGGGGCGTGGGCTCGACGGGGCCCTCGTGACCCACCACGGGTGGGCGACCCAACCTCCCCCCCAGCTTGCCGTGGCCTGTCAGGGCCTCTGTGGGCCACACGTGTCCATGGACACGACCTGTGGTCTACACGTGTCATGCTGGGGGGGGGCTCCATGTGTGTCACGCGTGTCCGCGGTCCCACACAGGGGACCATGACGTGTCCCACACGTGTCCTGGACATGCTGTAGACACCTTGACCAGTCACATGGGCTGTGACATGTCCCACATGTATCCTCTCGTGGTCACACGGAGGTCATGACCATGCTGTGGTCTCTGTGGTCTACACGTGTCATGGCTACGGGGGCTCCATGTGTGTCACGCATGTCCACGGTGTCACACGTGGGCTGTGACATGTCCCACATGTGTCCTGGACATGTTGTAGACTCCATGTGCCACACGTGGGTCATGACGTGTCCCACATGTGTCCTCTTGTGGTCACATGGAGGTCATGGCCATGACCTGTGGTCTACACATGTCATGGCCATGGGGGGCTCCATGTATGTCATGCATGTCCACGGCCCCACACAGGGACTGTGACATGTCCCACACATGTCCTGGACATGCTGTAGACCCCATGTGCCACACGTGGGCTGTGAAGTGTCCACACGTGTCCTCATGTGGTTGCATGGAGGTCATGGCCATGACCTGTGGTCTACATGTGTCATGGCTATGGGGGGCTCCATGTGTGTCACGTGTGGCCACGGTGCCACATGGGGACTGTGACATGTCCCACACATGTTCTGGGTATGGTGTGGACCCCATGTGCCACACGTGGGCCATGATGTGTCCCACATGTGTCCTCTCATGGTCACATGGAGGTCATGATCATGCTGTGGTCTCTGTGGTCTACACGTGTCATGGCTATGGGGGGCTTCACATGTGCCATGCATGTCCATGGTCCCACACGGGGACCGTGACGTGTCCCACACGTGTCCTGGACATGTTGTAGACCCCATGTGCCACATGTGGGCAGTGATGTGTCCCACACGTGTCCTCTCATGGTCACATGGAGGTCATGGCCATGACCTGTGGTCTACACGTGTCACGGCTGTGGGGGTCTCCACGTGTCATGCGTGTCCACAGTCCCAATGGGGGCCATGACATGTCCTACACGTGTCCTGGCCATGCTGTGGACTCAGTGTGCCACACATGGGCCATGACATGTCCCACACATGTCCTGGCCACGCCGCAGACTCCATGTCCCATGTGTGGCCCACGCCGTGTCCCACCCGTGTCCTGGCCATGGTGTCCCACCACATGCCACGGCTGCGCCCTGGTCTCCACATCCCATTCACGGGCTGGGCCATGTCCCACCCGTGTCCTGGCCACATCCCACGTGTGTCCCGGCCATACCACGTCCCGTAGGACCCACGGCCACATCCCCACATCCCATACATGGGCCAGACTGTTGGTGCCCTACACGTCCCAGCCCCACCGTGCCCCACAAGTCCAGTGGCCACACCGTGGCCTCCAAGCCCCGCCCATGGGCCACAGTCATGTGGCCATAGCCACCCCTCCACGTGTCCCTGCGTGTCGTAGGATCACCAGCACCCACCTGGGCAAGCACAACCTCTACACCCGCGAGTGGGGCGAGGTGCAGAAGATGGTGCAGAAGTTCGTGCCCCACCCCAACTACAACCCCACCACCAAGGACAACGACATCATGTTGATGAAGCTCCTGACTCCCGTCACCCTCAACAACAGGATCCAGCCCATCCCCGTGGCCTCCTGCCTCCCAGAGCCCGGCACCACCTGCGTCACCTCGGGATGGGGGGCCACCACCTCCCCAGAAGGTACCCAGTACCCGTGGCCTCTTTTGGAGGTCTGGGTCATCTCTTGAAGGTCTGGGTCCCCTTCTGGAGGTCTAAGACTCCTCCTGGAGGTCTGGGTCATCTCCTGGAGGTCTGGACCTCCAGGTCTGAGCCTTCTCCTGAAGGTCTGGGTCCTGTCCTGGAGGTCTGGGTCCCCTTCTGGAAGTCTGAGCCTCCTCCTGGAGGTCTGGGTCCCCTCCTGGAGCTCTGGGTCATCTCCTGGAGATCTGGGTCCTCTCCTGAAGGTCTGAGACTCCTCCTGGAGGTTTGGGTCTTCTCATGAAGGTCTGGGTCATCTCCTGGAGGTCTGGGTCATCTCCTGGAGGTCTGGGTCTTCTCCTGGAGGTCTGGGTCATCTCCTGGAGGGCTGGGTCTTCTCCTGGAGGGCTGGGTTTCCCCCCGGACATCTGGGTGATCTTGGCACCTCGATCCTCTCATGAGGGCCTGGGTCTTCTCCTCAACACCTGGGTCCCGTCCCAGAGGCCTGAGTCTTCTCCTGAGCACCCAAGTCCCCTCCTACGTCCTCTCCTGGACACCTGGGTCCCTCCTGGAGACCTGGGTCCTCTCCTAAGAAATGGGAACAAAAAGGGGCAGCAGAGGAGGGAAGGGAAGGAAATAACATGAAATTAGGTTAATTTATACCAAATACGATGAAAAGAAACAAGCAGGAATACCCTAAAAATCACATAAAATCCTAGAAATCGGATGTTGGATGAAATGAGAAATTAACAGGACGGGGTTTGATAACAGAAAGGAAATAAGGGAAAGGGAGGGGGGGATAAGATAAAGCCGGTGAAAAACAGATAAATTAAGTGAAAGAAAATTCGTTAAGTAGAACAGGAGGGAGCAGGAAGAAATGAGAATAAATGAAGTGAAATAGTACGGAGGATAAAATTAAATTAAACCTTAAGTATTACAGAGAGTGAAATTAAAATTAAAACTTGAGTGAAATAGAAGATTTAAAATTAAAAATTGTTGAATAAAATTAAAATTTAAAAAGTGAAATAGTACGGAGGATAAAATTAAAAATTGTTGAATAAAATTAAAATTTAAAAAGTGAAATAATACAGAGGATAAAATTAAAAATTGTTGAATAAAATTAAAATTTAAAAAGTGAAATAGTGCGGAGGATAAAATTAAAATTAAAAGTTGTTGAATAAAGTTAAAATTTAAAAAGTGAAATAATACAGAGGATAAAATTAAAAATTGTTGAATAAAATTAAAATTTAAAAAGTGAAATAGTGCAGAGGATAAAATTAAAATTAAAAAATGTTGAATAAAATTAAAATTAAAACTTAAGTGAAAGAATACAGAGGATAAAATTAAAATTAAAAATTTTTGAATACAATTAAAATTTTAAAAAGTGAAATAGTATGGAGGATAAAATTAAAATTGTTGAATAAAATTAAAATTTAAAAAGTGAAAGAGTACGGAGGATAAAATTAAAATTAAAAGTTGTTGAATAAAGTTAAAATTTAAAAAGTGAAATAATACAGAGGATAAAATTAAAAATTGTTGAATAAAATTAAAATTTAAAAAGTGAAATAGTGCGGAGGATAAAATTAAAATTAAAAAATGTTGAATAAAATTAAAATTAAAACTTAAGTGAAAGAATACAGAGGATAAAATTAAAATTAAAAATTTTTGAATACAATTAAAATTTTAAAAAGTGAAATAGTATGGAGGATAAAATTAAAATTGTTGAATAAAATTAAAATTTAAAAAGTGAAAGAGTACAGAGGATAAAATTAAAATTTAAAAATGTTGAATAAAATTAAACTTTAAAAAGTGAAATAATACAGAGGATAAAATTAAAAATTGTTGAATAAAATTAAAATTTAAAAAGTGAAATAGTGCGGAGGATAAAATTAAAATTAAAAAATGTTGAATAAAATTAAAATTAAAACTCAAGTGAAAGAATACAGAGGATAAAATTAAAATTAAAAATTTTTGAATACAATTAAAATTTTAAAAAGTGAAATAGTATGGAGGATAAAATTAAAATTGTTGAATAAAATTAAAATTTAAAAAGTGAAAGAGTACGGAGGATAAAATTAAAATTTAAAAATGTTGAATAAAATTAAACTTTAAAAAGTGAAATAATACGGAGGATAAAATTAAAAATTGTTGAGTAAAATTAAAATTTAAAAAGTGAAATAGTGCGGAGGATAAAATTAAAAATTGTTGAGTAAAATTAAAATTTAAAAAGTGAAATAGTGCAGAGGATAAAATTAAAATTAAAAGTTGTTGAATACAATTAAAATTAAAATTTAAGTGAAAGAATACAGAGGATAAAATTAAAATTTTAAAACCCCCAGAAGACAAAAAGTGGTTAAAATGGGATAAACCATCAATATCCTAAAATTAAATTCGAGGAAACGAAAGAAAAAATGTAAGAAAGGGAAATAAGACAGAATTTAGGAGAAGACACCCCAAAAAAAGACCCAATTTCCGGAGTTTCCTTCTTCCGCCCCAGAAATCCACCGGGGAGGACGTTTCACATCCCCCCCCCCCCCCCATGGGCTGTGTCTCCACCGGTGACTTTCTCATTGAAAACGCCCCAAATCGCTCATTTTTCACCCCAAAACCCAACCGGAGACACTTCTGCGGGGCAGAACGGGTGGAGTTGATGGGTTTTTTTTGGGGGGGGGGGTGAATTTCTGCCGGTTGCCGGGTCAATCGCTCTGGTTTCTTTCTTCCCCCCCCACCCCTCTCCGTGTCCCGGCTCAGTCACTTACCCGGACGTCTTGCAGTGCGTCAACGTCACCATCTTCTCGTCGGCCGAGTGTCACCAGTTGTACCCCGGTTCCATCACCGACAACATGTTGTGCGCCGGGAGCCTCCAAGGCGGTAGGGACTCCTGCCAGGTACGGCAAAACATCCCCCTCGGCCATGGCCGCCTCTTCGCCAAGGGCGGGGGGGACTTGGGTGTCCCTTTGGCAACAAAACGGGGTCTTCCACTCTTGGCCAACCTCATTATGAAGCCAATGAGGGGTGGCCAACGCAAGGATGGTCTTCAAGTAAAGGTTGGGTGACTCATTCGCAGTTGGTCAACTCAAGAGGAGTTGGGTAACCCAGTGTTGGTTCTTCAACCCAACAAGGGTTGGCCAACTCATTCATAGTTGGCCAACTGAAGAAGAGTCAGCCATCCCAAGAGGAGTTGAATAACTTGGTGTTGGTTCTTTGGTCCATCAAGGGTTGGCCAACTCATTCATAGTTGGCCAATTCAAGAAGAGTTGGTCAACCCGAGAGGAGTTGAGTAACCCAGTGTTGGTTCTTCAACCCAACAAGGGTTGGCCAACTCATTCATAGTTGGCCAACTCAAGAAGAGTTGGTCAACCCGAGAGGAGTTGAGTAACCCAGTGTTGGTTCTTCAACCCAACAAGGGTTGGCCAATGCAAGTAGAATTGGCCAATTCAAGAACACCTGGCCAATCCAAGAGGAGTTGAATAACCTGGTGTTGGTTCTTCAACCCAACAAGTGTTGGCCAACTCATTCATAGTTGGCCAACTCAAGAAGAGCCAGTCAACCCAAGAGTTGAAGAACCTCGTGTTGGTTCTTCAACCCAACAGGGGTTGGTCAAATCATTTATAGTTGGCCAACCCAAGAATAGTTGAGTAACCCAGTGTTGATTCGTCAACCCATCAAGGGTTGGCCAATTCATTCACTGTTGGCCAACTCAAGAACATCCAGCCAACCCAAGAGGAGTTGAATAACACTTGTTGGGTTGAAGAATCTCCCTCTTCAACCCAGCAAGGGTTGGCCAACTCAAGGATGTTCTTCAACCCAACAGGACTGACCAACTCATTCATAGTTGGCCAACTCAAGAAGAGATGGTCAATCCAAGAGGAGTTGAAGAACTTGATGTTGGTTCTTCAACCCATCAAGGGTTGGTCAACTCAGGAACATCCGGCCAACCCAAGAGGAGTTGAATAACCCTTGTTGGGTTGAAAGATCTCCTTCTTCAACCCAATAAGGCTTGGCCAACCCAAAGAGGTCACCCAACCCAACGAGACCTAACAACAGCGCCTCAAGCCACAAAGAGTTGCCCAACCCAAGAGGTTGACCCCCTCCGTCTTTCCGTAGGGCGACTCTGGAGGCCCTTTGGTTTGCAACAGGACCCTCCAAGGCATCGTGTCGTGGGGCATGGAGAAGTGTGGCCAACCCAAGAGACCCGGGGTCTACACCAAGGTCTGTAGATACGCCCAGTGGATCCAGAAGACCATGGAGGACAACCAGTGACACACCGGCAACCTCCAAACGTCCAGAGAGATGGGACAGGGCAGGGGGGGGGAGGGTGAGGGGAAGGAAGGTTGGAGGCCCACGGCTGGGCTACCACTGGCCCAACGGAGGCTGCGGCGAGGTGGTGGCCAAGGTCACCGGGTGAAGCTGGTGAGAGGGTGGGTGGGATGACACGAGTAATTAAAACGTTGTGATGTTTGGTGGGAAATTTGGTCCTTTCAAGCTCCCTCCTGCCAAAAAATTCGATTTCAAGGTCAAGCCCAGACATCTCCTCTCCTCCAGGGTCATCCACAAGCCCCGTGGCCACTCCTGGCCACGGGGCTTCGTTTTGAGGTCACATCCTTCCCACCATGCCCCACATTTGGGGCTTTCCCTGAGAAGTTGGTTTGATTGGAAGAGAAACGGCGTTTTCCCACCTGTCGTCTCGCAAGGACCAAGTCACGTGGCTGCGGTGGCGCCGAGGACGCGGGACGCTGGTGGATGAGTCCTCCAACCCAACTGGAGTTGGTCAACTCAACCAGGGTAACCCACCAAAGCCGGTTGCCCAACTCCATCACTGGTGGCCAACAATGGCTGAGCCACCAGGAGATGCCCAATGGGAGTGAAGAAGCCAACGAGCTTCAACCAATGTGACAAGGGTCACCCAATCGATGAGGGTCACCCAACCAATGATGGTTGGCCAAGCCAAAAGACTTGGTCATGTCAATGAGGATCAGCCAACCAATGATGGTTGGTCAACTCAAGGGAGTTGGTCATGTCCCTGAGGGTCAGCCAACCAATGATTGTTGGTCAAGCCAACAAGGGTTGGTCAAGCTGGCGATGGTTGGGTAACCCAAGGGGTTGGTCAACCCAATGAGAGTCACCCAACCAATGATGGTTGGTCAAACCAAAAGTCTTGGTCATGTCAATGAGGATCAGCCAACCAATGATGGTTGGCCAACTCAAGGGAGTTGGTCATGTCAATGAGGGTCAGCCAACCAATGATGGTTGGCCACCCCACCAGGAGTCATCCAAGCTGGTGATGGTTGGCCAACTGGTCAACCCAATGAGGATACCCAAACAATGATGGTTGACAAACCCAAGGGAGTTGGTCAACCCAATGAGGGTCACCCAATCCATGATGGTTGGCCAACTCAAGGGAGTTGGTCGTGTCCATGAGGGTCAGCCAACCAATGATGGTTGGTCAAGCCAATGAGGGTCACCCAATCAATGATGCTTGGCCAACTCAAGGGAGTTGGTCATGTCAATGAGGGTCAGCCAACCAATGATGGTTGGCCAACCCACCAGGAGTCATCCAAGCTGGTGATGGTTGGCCAACCGGTCAACCCAATGAGGATACCCAACCAATGATGGTTGGCCAACCCAAGGGAGCTGATCATGCTAATGAGGGTCACCCAACACGACTGGTTGAGCACTTCCCAAGCCCCACCCACCTCAGGTAGAGGAAACACCATTGGTTGGGCTCTTCCCAAGTCCCACCCACCACGACTTGAGGCCACACGATTGGTTGGGCTCTTCCCAAGCCCCACCCCCCCAAACGGGAGCCACGCCATTGGTTGGGCATCCTGCCCGAGGGCGTGTCACCTCCCCCCCGCCGTGGGGCGTGGCTGCCACCAGCACCAGCCAATCACCAGCGGCGGGGCCCGATCCGGGCAACGAGGCTGTTTTGTTCCTTTGATTATGGCCCTAAAATCGTTAAGCCTGTAATTAGCGTTAACGAGCCGAGGCCCGGCCCGTCACGTGACCTCCGCGCCCCCGCCACGCCCAGGGCGCGGTTGTTGTCCCGCCGCGTCGGGGGGCGGGGCTTCCTTAATCCCGCGTTAATCCGCCAGGAGGCGGGCGGGGGGGGCAGGGGGACACCCCGCCCCACATCACCCCAGAGACGCTGTAGGGGACCCAATTTGACCCATAGGGACCCATTCCACCCCATAGATGCTGTAGGGGACCCACATCACCCCATAGGTACCGTAGGGGACCCACTTCACCCCATAGATACTATAGGGACCCACATCACCCCATAGATACTGTAGGGGACCCACATCACCCCATAGGTACCATAGGGGACCCACATCACCCCATAGATACCGTAGGGGACCCACGTCACCCCATAGGTACTGTAGGGACCCACATGACCCCATAGACTCTGTAGGGGACCCAATTTGACCCATAGGGACCCATTTCACCCCAGAGATACCATAGGGGACCCACATCACCCCATAGATATTATAGGGACCCACGTCACCCCATAGATACCGTAGGGGACCCACTTCACCCCATAGACACCATAGAGACCCATTTCAGCCCACAGATACTATAGGGGACCCAGACATCCAGGCTGCCCCACGTCACCCCATAGATACCGTAGGGGACCCACTGTGCCCCACAGATACCATAGGGGACCCCCTTCACCCCATAGATACCGTAGGGGACCCACTGTGCCCCACAGATACCATAGGGGACCCCCTTCACCCCATAGATACCGTAGGGGACCCAGGTGTCTGGGCTGCCCCACATCACCCCATAGATACTGTAGGGGACCCACTGTTACCCATAGATACCATAGGGATTCACATCACCCCATAGATACCATAGGGGACCCCCTTCACCCCATAGATACCGTAGGGGACCCACTGTACCCCACAGATACCATAGGGGACCCCCTTCACCCCATAGATACCGTAGGGGACCCAGGTGTCTGGGCTGCCCCACATCACCCCATAGATACTGTAGGGGACCCACTGTTACCCATAGATACCATAGGGGATTCACATCACCCCATAGATACCATAGGGGACCCCCTTCACCCCATAGATACCGTAGGGGACCCACTGTGCCCCACAGATACCATAGGGGACCCCCTTCACCCCATAGATACCGTAGGGGACCCAGGTGTCTGGGCTGCCCCACATCACCCCATAGATACTGTAGGGGACCCACTGTTACCCATAGATACCATAGGGGATTCACATCACCCCATAGATACCATAGGGGACCCCCTTCACCCCATAGATACCGTAGGGGACCCACTGTGCCCCACAGATACCATAGGGGACCCCCTTCACCCCATAGATACCGTAGGGGACCCACTGTGCCCCACAGATACCATAGGGGACCTCCTTCACCCCATAGATACTGTAGGGGACCCACTGTTACCCATAGATGCCATAGGGGACCCACATCACCCCATAGATACTGTAGGGGACCCACTGTGCCCCATAGATACCATAGGGGATTCACATCACCCCATAGATACCATAGGGGACCCCCTTCACCCCATAGATACCGTAGGGGACCCACTGTGACCCATAGATACCGTAGGGGACCCCCTTCACCCCATAGATTCTGTAGGGGACCCACTGTGCCCCACAGATACCATAGGGGACCTCCTTCACCCCATAGATACTGTAGGGGACCCACTGTTACCCATAGATGCCATAGGGGACCCACATCACCCCATAGATACTGTAGGGGACCCACTGTGCCCCATAGATACCATAGGGGATTCACATCACCCCATAGATACCATAGGGGACCCCCTTCACCCCATAGATACCGTAGGGGACCCACTGTGACCCATAGATACCGTAGGGGACCCCCTTCACCCCATAGATTCTGTAGGGGCCCCCCTTTCTCTGCCCCCCAGCCCCCCCTCGCCGTGGGGCGGGGGGTGGGGTGTGAACGTGGCACCTGCCACGAGCAAACACGGCGCGGGGGGGGAGGGGGGCGTCTAACGAGGCCTCGTTAATAATTACACGGAGCTTTGATAATGGGGGACACCCAACCCCCCCCCCACAGTGCACCCGCCCCCCCCCCGGGCCCACCCCCCCATCATGGCGGCCCCCTGCGGCCTCCTCCTCCTCCTCTTCCTCCTCCCGGCGCTGGTGACCCCCGGTGAGAGGGTGGGGGGTGTCGGGGGGGTCCCGGGGGTGTCCGGGGGGGGGACAAGGGGGTCTGGGGGGTTCCCAAGGTGGGGGGGTGAGGGGAGGGGTCCATGGGGGGGGGTGTCCCTGAGGTGTCCAGGGGGGAAAAAAGGGGGTCTGGGGGGTCCCCAGGGTGGGGGTGAGGGTGCAGGGGGGGCCCTGGGGGGCCCAGGGGGGTTCCCAAGGTGGGGTGGGGGGTCAGGGGGGGCCTGGGGGCATCAAGGGTGTCGGGGGATGTCCCCAGGGTGGGGGTGAGGGTGCAGGGGTGGTCCCTGGGTGTCCAGGGGGACACAAGGGGGTCTGGGGGTGTCCCCAGGGTGGGGGTGAGGGTGCAGGGGGGGGCCATGGTGTCCAGGGGGGACACAAGGGGGGTCTGGGGGGTCCCCAGGGTGGGGGTGAGGGTGCAGGGGGGGGGCCCTGGGGAGCCAAGGGTGGGGATGGGGGTGCGGGGGGGTCCCAAGGTGGGGGTGAAGGTGCGGGGGGGGCTCTGGGGTGTCCAGGGGTGGGGGTGTCCCCCCAAGGTGGGGGGGGGGGGTGCAGGGGGGCCCCTTGTGGGTGCTGCTGGGAGGGGAGGAGCCGGGGGGGGTGGGGGTTTCCCAGTAGCCCCCAACATCCCCCCCCTCGCCCCCCCCTCGCCCCCCCCAGGCTGGCCATGGGGCGAGCGGATCGTGGGGGGCAGCGAGTGCCCCACATGGGCCCACCCCGGCCTCGTCCTCCTCTTCTACTTCGACCAGCCCCAGTGCGGGGGGGGCCCCTGCTCAACACCCAGTGGGTGCTCACGGCCGCCCACTGCCAGACCAGGTCGGGGGGGGGCACTGGGAGGGGAATGGGGGCACTGGGAAGGGGACTGGGAGTACTGGGAGGGGGACTGGGGACACTGGGAGGGGAACTGGGGACGCACTGGAAGGGGACTGGGAGTGCTGGGAAGCACTGGGGGGGGACTGGGAACACTGGGAGGGGAACTGGGGGCACTGGGAAGGGGACTGGGAGTACTGGGAGGGGGACTGGGGACACTGAGATGGGAACTGGGGGCACTGGGGCGGAACTGGGGGCACTGGGACAGGGACTGGGCGCACTGGGAGGGGAACTGGGGGCACTGGGAAGGGGACTGGGAGTACTGGGAGGCAGACTGGGAACACTGGGAGGGGAACTGGGGCACTGGGAAGGGGACTGGGAGTACTGGGAGGGGGACTGGGGACACTGAGATGGGAACTGGGGGCACTGGGGCGGGAACTGGGGGCACTGGGACAGGGACTGGGCGCACTGGGAGGGGAACTGGGGGCACTGGGAAGGGGACTGGGAGTACTGGGAGGCAGACTGGGGACACTGGGAGGGGAACTGGGGGCACTGGAAGGGGACTGGGAGTACTGGGAGGAGGACTGGGGCACTGGGAGGGGAACTGGGGCACTGGAAAGGGACTGGAAATACTGGGAGGCACTGGGGGGGGACTGGGAACACTGGGAGGGGAACTGAGGGCACTGAGAAGGGGACTGGGAGTATTGGGAGGCACTGGGAGGGGGACTGGGGGCACTGGTAGGGGAATTGGGGGCACTGGAAAGGGGACTGGGAGTACTGGGAGGGGGACTGGGGACACTGAGATGGGAACTGGGGGCACTGGGGCGGGAACTGGGGGCACTGGGACAGGGACTGGGCGCACTGGGAGGGGAACTGGGGGCACTGGGAAGGGGACTGGAACACTGGGAGGCACTGGGAGGGGGGATTGGGGGCACTGGGAAGTGGACTGGGGGCACTGGAGACACTGGGAGGAGGACTGGGGGCACTGGTAGGGGAATTGGGGGCACTAGGAATGGGATTGGGGGCACTGGGAGGGGAACTGGGGGCACTGGGAAGGGGACTGGGAGTACTGGGAGGCACTGGGAGGGGGACTGGAACACTGGGAGGAGACTGAGGGCATGGGAGGGGAAGTGAGGCACTGGGAGGCACTGGGAGGGGGACTGGGGGCACTGGAGGGGAATTGTGGGTGTTGGGAATGGGATTGAGGGCACTGGAAGCACAGGGAGGGGAACTGGGGGCACTGGGAGGGGACTGGGGGCACTGGGAGGGGAATTGGGGGGCACTGGGAGGGGGACTGGGGCACTGGGAGGTGAATTGGAGGTGCTGGGAATGGGACTGGGAGCACTGGGAGAGGCACTGGGAGACTCTGGGAGGGGCACTGGGGCTCTTGGGTGTGAACTGGGAGCACTGGGAGCCCTGGTCAGTGCCCAGCGGGTGCTCACGGCCACCCACTGGTGGGTGTTTCTGGGAGGCACTGGAGAGCTTCCAGGAAGCACTGGGAGGAACTGGGAGGGCAACTGGGAAGACTGGGAGGGGAACTGGGAAGAACTGGGAAGAACTGGGTCATCATGACCTGGACCCCATCCCACCATGGCCACGCCCACCATGACCATGTCCCCCATGTCCTTCCATGGCCACGCCCACCATGACCGTGGCCACCATGGCCATGTCAACCATGGCCACGCCCACCAAGACCACGTCCCCCATGTCCTTCCATGGCCACGCCCACCATGATTTGTGTCCCACCATGGCCACACCCACCATGACCATGTCCCACCACCACGGCCACGCCCACCATGACCGTGTCCCACATGACCGTGTCCACCATGGCCATGGCCACCATGACCGTGTCTTTCCATGGCCACACCCACCATGGCCACACCCACCATGGCCACACCCACCATGACCATGTCCACCATGGCCACACCCCCCATGACCATGTCCCACCATGACCACACCCACCATGACCGTGTCCCCCATGACCGTGTCCCACCATGACCACGCCCACCACGCCCACATCCCCCACCCAATACCATGCCCCCTCCCACCCAGTGCCACGCCCCTCCCGTGTCCCCCAGCCACATCCAGGTGCGGGCGGGGGGAGCACAGCCTGGCCGGGCTGACGGGGGAGGAGCAATTCGCCACAGCCGTGGCCACCGTGGTCCATCCGGACTACGAAAGCGTGGATGGGGCCACCTCCTACGCCCATGACCTGATGCTGCTGCGGGTGGAGCCCCCCTTCACCATCACCCCCTTCGTCCGTCCCGTGGCCTTACCCAGAAGCCCCCTGGCCACCGGCACCAACTGCACCGTCATGGGGTGGGCACCACCACCAGCCCCCAAGGTACCAGGGGGGGACACGGGAGGGTGGGGGTGGTGGCATCTCCATGGAGAAAGGACCCAAGTGACCATGGGATGGTCACTCAATGGTGTTGGGTTGGGTGGTGGCATCCTCCATGGAGAAAGGACCCAAGTGACCATGGGATGGTCACTCAATGGTGTTGGGTTGGGTGGTGGCATCTCCATGGAGGAGGGACCCAAGTGACCACGGGATGGTCACCTCAATGGCGTTGGGTTGGGTGGTGGCATCTCCATGGAGAAAGGACCCAACTGACCATGGGATGGTCACCTCAATGGTGTTGGGTTGGGTGGTGGCATCTCCATGGAGAAGAGACCCAGGTGACCACGGGATGGTCACCTCAATGGTGTTGGGTTGGGTGGTGGCATCTCCATGGAGAAGAGACCCAGGTGACCACGGGATGGTCACCTCAATGGTGTTGGGTTGGGTGGTGGCATCTCCATGGAGAAAGGACCCAACTGACCATGGGATGGTCACCTCAATGGTGTTGGGTTGGGTGGTGGCATCTCCATGGAGAAAGGACCCAACTGACCATGGGATGGTCACCTCAATGGTGTTGGGTTGGGTGGTGGCATCTCCATGGAGAAAGGACCCAACTGACCATGGGATGGTCACCTCAATGGTGTTGGGTTGGGTGGTGGCATCTCCATGGAGAAGAGACCCAGGTGACCACGGGATGGTCACCTCAATGGCGTTGGGTTGGGTGGTGGCATCTCCATGGAGAAGGGACCCAAGTGACCATGGGATGGTCACCTCAATGGCGTTGGGTTGGGTGGTGGCATCTCCATGGAGAAGGGACCCAAGTGACCACGGGAAGGTCACCTCAACACCCGTTGGGTTGGGTGGTGGCATCCAGTGGCCGGGACTCTGTGTCCTGGCCCGGGTTGGCCACGTGTGTCCCCTCCCCCCCACCCCCAGAGTCCCTCCCCGACACCCCCAGTGCGTCAACGTCACGGCGGTGGGTGACGCCGAGTGCCGGCGCGTCTACGGCACCAAGGTCACCCAGGACATGTTGTGCGCCGGCGCGGCGGCGGGGGGCAAGGACTCCTGCCAGGTACGGCCAGCTCCCCGTGTCCCCTCCCCATGTCCCCCGTGTCCCCATGTCCCCACAGCCCCATGGCCCCTCCCCACGGCCCTTTGGTCACCCCTTGGCCCATTGGCTTTGGGATGTGGCCGTGTCCTTGTGTCCCACCACCTTTGTCCCCACGTCCCACCTTGTCCCCATGTCCCACCACTTCATCCCTGTGTCCCACCTTGTCCCCGTGTCCCACCACCTCATCCCTGTGTCCCACCACTTCATCCCTGTGTCCCACCTTGTCCCCGTGTCCCACCACCTTGTCCCTGTGTCCCACCACCTCATTCCACGTCCCATCACCTTGTCCCCATGTCCCACCTTGTCCCCATGTCCCATCACCTTCTCCCTGTGTCCCACCACCTTGTCCCCGTATCCCACCTCGTCCCCATGTCCATCACTTTGGCCCATGTCTCACCTTGTCCCCACGTCCCACCTTGTCCCCGTGTCCCACCACCTCATCCCTGTGTCCCACCTTGTCCCCGTGTCCCACCACCTCATCCCCGTGTCCCACCACCTCATCCCTGTGTCCCACCTTGTCCCCGTGTCCCACCACCTCATCCCTGTGTCCCACCACTTTGTCCCTGTGTCCCACCTTGTCCCTGTGTCCCACCACCTCATTCCACATCCCATCACCTTGTCCCCACGTCCCACCTTGTCCCCATGTCCCATCACCTTCTCCCTGGGTCCCATCATCTTGTCCCCATGTCCCACCACCTCATCCCTGTGTCCCATCACATTGTCCCCATGTCCTACCTGTCCCTGTGTCCCACCACCTTGTCCCGTATCCCACCTTGTCCCCATGTCCCATCACTTTGTCCCCATGTCTCACCTTGTCCCCACGTCCCACATTGTCCCCCTGTCCCATCACCTCATCCCCATGTCCCACCTTGTCCCCGTGTCCCACCTTGTCCCCGTGGTCCCATCACCTCATCGCTGTGTCCCACCACCTTGTCCCATGTCCCACCTTGTCCCCGTGTCCCACCACCTTTGCTCCCCTCATCCCCTGGCCTTCAAGACACGCCCACATCCCACGGCCACACCCTCATGCCTCATGGCCACCACCCCCCCCCTTCCCTGGCCACCTCGCTGCGCCCCGCATCTCCCAAGAGCAGCCACCCCAAGGTGGCCACGTGTTCCCCCTCCCTGGCCACCTCCCCCCCCACCCCACGGTGTCCTCCTTGGCCGGGGATGGTGACCGTGGTCCTGTCATGGTCCCTTTTGTCCCCAGGGTGACTCGGGGGGTCCCCTCATCTGCAAGGGGGTCCTGCAGGGCATCGTCTCGTGGGGTGACCACCCCTGTGGGCAGCCGGGGAAACCCGGGGTCTACAGCCGGGTCTACAACTACCTCCCATGGATCCAGGAGACCATCGGGGAGGTCTGAGACCTCCTCGTCCCACCACAGACCCATCAACCCCACCATGGACCCACCAACCCCATGATGGGACCCACCAACCCCACCATGGTCCCACCAACCCCATGATGGGACCCACCAACCCATGATGGGACCCACCCAACCCCACCATGGACCCACCAATCCCATGATGGACCCACCAACCCCACCATGGACCCACCAACCCCACCACAGACCCATCAACCCCACCATGGACCCACCAACCCCATGATGGGACCCACCAACCCCACCATGGACCCACCAATCCCATGATGGGACCCACCAACCCCACCATGGACCCACCAACCCCATGATGGGACCCACCAACCCCACCATGGACCCACCAACCCCATGATGGGACCCACCAACCCCGCCATGGACCCACCAATCCCATGATGGGACCCATCAACCTCCCCCAGACCCACCTTCCCCCCCCAATAAACACACCCCCCCCTGCATCTCCAGGGCATCTCTGACCTCTTGGGGGGCACCGGGGGGGCGGAATGTGGGGTAAATGGAGCAGAATTGGGTAGAAGAGGGCAAAAGCGGGCAAAATCAGGTGGAAGTGGGCAAAAGCGGGTTCAAAAAATGGCAAAAGTGGGCAGGATTGAGTCAAAATTGGGCAGAAGTGAGGCAAAATGGGGCAAAAGTGGGGGATATTGGGTCTAAGGGTGTCAAATCGAATAGCAGGACTGGGCAAAATCAGGTAAAAGTGGGCAAAATCGGGTGGAATTGAGGCAAGGTTGGGCAGAAGTGGGCAAAATCAGGTAAAAGCGGATAAAATCAGGCAGAATTGAGCCCAAAACAGGCAGAAGTGGGCAAAATCAGGCAGAATTGGGCCAAAGGGGACAAAACTGGGCCAAATTGGTCAGAAATGTGTAAAAGCAAGTGAAAAATTGGGTCAACAGTGGGGGGGCGGGGGCATCCTCGCCCCCCAACACCGTAGTCACGGCGGGAGCGGAGCACCCCGAAATGTCACGGGGCCGCCAAAGCCGTTGAGTCAGCGGTTGGGGAGGGGGGGGGGGGGGAGGGCGGTGAATCACGGGGTGAAACCATCACCCCAACCCCCGCCCCGGCCGCGTTCTGGGCTAATTAGGGCAGATAACGAGGCCGGAGGGAAACTGAGGCCGGGGGGACAGGGAGGCCGCAGCGGCAACGTGCCGGGCCCGGGGTCAAAACCGCAGTGGGAGGGAACCCCGGCGTCGTGGCACCCACAAACGCTCCGCGTCTCCCCCGGGAGCTGGCAGGGCACCCAAGAGGGCGGGACTCCCCCTCCCCCACCCTCCCCATCCAGCCTAACTGGGGAGAAGCTCTTAAATGGGGTGTACTGGGAGCAACTGGGGGCGCAGGCGGGCGACTGGGTCCCCTGGGAGCATCGTCGCCCCCGTTAGGCTCCTCCTCCCCCTGGCCCCTCCCTCCCCCCCTCAGGGTGTCCCCAGGGGCGGGGTCAGGGTGACACGGCCCCTCCCAAGCGGTGACAAAAACCCGCCCCCACCCGCAGCCGTGGGCACCCAGAGGCCGGCGACGACACGCGGCGACACGCGGTGACACGTCGGGGGAGAGCAGGTGACACGGGGGGACGTGGGGTGGGAGGGGGGGAGAGATGGAAGGGAGGGAAGGGAGAGGGAAGGGGGGGAAATGAGGGAAGGAGGGAGGGAGGGAAGGAGGGGGGAGAGAGGGAGGAAGAAGTGAGGAAGGAGGGAGGGAGGGAGAGGGAAGGAGGAGGGAGGGAAGAGAGAAGGAAGTTTGGAGGGAAAGAAGAGGGGAGGAGGGAGGGAGAGAGGAGAGATGGAAGGATGGAAAGAGGGAGGGAAGGAGGAAAAATGGAGGAAGGGAAAAGGGAGGAAGGAGAGAGCGAAGGAGGGAGGGAAGGAAGAAGGAAGGAGGAAAAATTGGAGGGGAGGGAGGGAGGGAGGGAGGGGAGGGAGGGAGGGAAGGAAGAAGGAAGGAGGAAAAATTGAGGAGGAGAAGAAGTGAGGAAGGAGGGAGGGAAGAGAGAAGAAAGTTTGGAGGGAAAGAAGAGGGGAGGAGGGAGGGAGGAGAGATGGAAGGAAGGATGGAAAAGAGGGAGGGAAGGAGGGAGGGAAGGAGGAAAAAATGGAGGAAGGAAAAGGGAGGAAGGAGAGAGGGAAGGAGAAAAATGAGGGAGGAAGGAGAGAGGGAAGGAGGGAGGAAGGAGGAAAAATTGGAGGGAGGGAGGGAGGAAGAGAGAGGGAAGGAGGGAAGGAGGGAGGGAAGAGGGAAGGAGGAAAAATTGAGGGAGGAAGAAGTGAGGAAGGAGGGAGGGAGGAGGGAGGGAGGGAGGGAGGGAAGAGAGATGGAAGTTTGGAGGGGGAAAGAAGAGGGGAGGAGGGAGGGAGGGAGGAGAGATGGA